>NW_018406710.1:896379-901780 GCF_002113885.1 Mizuhopecten yessoensis | reverse complement strand
GAAATGTTTTCGAGTTTAGTCAAAATGGAAGATTTTAAAATCAAACGTGGAATTGTACGTGACATTTCTTTTCTATCGACAATGGAACATTTGACAAAACTTGATATGCTTGGTAATTATATACAAGGGTGGAAGCCCGAAATTTTCAGTGATAAACCTTTGACAGAAATCATTCTCTCCGCAAACCAAATCGCCGTGTTTAACCAAAGCTCATTTCCTCAGCATATCTGGGATAATTTAAAATATTTTTCCGCTTCAAGTAATCCATTTGTATGCACGTGTAACCTGTTATGGTTTAAGGATTGGTTAGATGACAACAGGAACAAGCTTTCTACAAATTATCCAGAGTTGTACCAGTGTTTATACCCTGACGAATGGAAGACAAAGACTATTGCCCAATTTGAACCGGAAAAATATGAATGTCAACCCGCTGTAAGCGCGCTAGTTGTGATAGGGATCGGGTTAGGCTGTTTAGCAGGTGTGTTCCTGCTGATAGCTTTCATTGTTTACAAAGGACGTTATCATATCAAACACAGAATGCTACTCGTCCGCTCTCTGCAACCGTACGACCGTCTTCCAGACGGCGAAGAATTTGTGTATGACGCATTCGTCGCTCACCACGTGGAAAATAGAGTCTGGGTTATAAACCATCTTCTGCCCTTCCTCGAGAAACAGAGGAAGCTGCGTCTTTGTATCCACGAAAGGGATTTCCTTCCCGGGAATTTCATTGCCGACAACATCGTTAACAATATGAAGGTGAGCCGGAAAGTGATATTGGTTTTCTCTGAAGACTTTGCGGACAGTGAGTGGTGCCTTTTCGAGGCAACGACCGCCTACAACAGGATTATAGCGGAGGGAGCATCCTCTGTTGTTATCATAATGCTGGAGGACATTAGACACCGGCCCGTCGATAATACTATTCGGAACCTCCTCCTCGCCATCACCTATATAGAATGGGGAAATGATAGGAATCGTCAACCAGAATTCTTTCGGAAACTTCTCGATGCCCTCCAGTGATGTACTCGTATTTCTTACACAACAGTTGTTATTTCAGCTCATTTAAACGGACTTGAACATTTAAGAGTGGGTTATAAAGTTCAGAATTTGCATTTACGAAGTTTACAGAATAGAATGTCAGCGTGGATGCAGACAGTCATCTTGTTCCATCCTGCTGCTACTACTGCAAAACTAGATCTGGCGTAGCCAAATTCACCAATCGATAGCAATAGAGGGTAATTTCCTCTGACCCTGACACCAGACTTAGACAATTTTATAGATAGATGTAGACTACGACACAACAAATACCACACATATATCGATAAAGGGATTATTTATTGATCGAAATCCGCTCTTATTATCACCGGATAATCAGCTGCTAAATTCCGTCAGTAGAGTCTACGGTTTTAAATCGTTCAGAACACCCCAGCTGGACGAACACCATTGTTGTAGGTCACGGTACTGACTTATTAACAAGCCGCACTGATCGGGACCGAAAACCAAATGTATCAGACTTTTTAGAAGATTTCCGGACCACCTCTTTGTGTTGATTATATTTGGTTTTGTAACTTTATCTCATTTGTACGTAATTTTGTTTATTTTCATTTCATTATTTTATGTATTTTAGTACAGGAAACGTCTATTTCATATTTTGAAAATATTATAACGGGAATCAATGTGATATCCCCTGACTCCTCTCAAGTAAGTTCTCATACAAATGATGATCTTTGCAAGGAAGGCGCTAAAGAACAAACCGTGTGAAATTGGTTGAAAGCGAACTATCTTCTGAAGCAACCGGGTACGAATGTGGACATCAAATTCTTAAGAGAGTTCATGTATGCAATATCAAACTACAGCGACCTTCAAATTGTTGACTTCTCCGCCTTCTTCAGAAACCGTAGAAATATTCCTGGTTCTATGTAGTGACTATCTTTCCAAATAATTAACAGATGTGTGTTATCTTTATTTGAAATTAATTAAGCTTCCTTTCAACAGTAATGTTGGTTTGTGGGTATATCTATATAAATGTATTAAATATGAATTATGAACAAAATTAACAAAAAACATTTCTATCAATCTGTAGATATTTTTCTTGTAATATATTCAATATTTGTGATGTATATCTTTTAATATCGTTTTTCGTATCTATTTTAGGTAAAGTTACATTTGTTTATGTTTTATGTGTCTGTAAAATATTTGTTTCGATCGTTATGACTTTACCATCTGTATAGTTATCGTTGGAGTATACCCCTATTTATCAAATATGGACATTTGCTGAGGTGAATATGCTGTTATATGGCAAGAGTCCAAAAGTGATATTGACCAAAACAGTCAATATCACTTTCCATTTCCGTCAAAACTACATTTTTCCCAAGTCCGTAATTGATAAATTGGGATGCTATAATAGGTGCTTAATAGTGTTTTGTGCATAGTAGAACTATGAAAATTGTACAGAAAAGGTGTTGCGTTTGACAGAGAGCATTGTGACATTTCAATTAAAGTGACGTCATATAGTGAATATGGACCTTCTGTTTCCAAAAATAGTAACTTCGAATCAAAATTACAAAACCTTCGATCCCTATGTGAACATGATCCAACGAACGAGGATGTTGGGGGGAAAAGGTTGTCGTCTAATATAACTTAATTGTATCATGTGATTACAACAACATTCAGTAAAGTTAATTCAGTAAATAAATTTTCTTTGTAGCACACGCGAATTGAACTCTTTCGCTACGTTGATTGGCTGGTTTCGTGTGAATTGTATTCATACGCGTGAGAACGACCTAGTTCCTTTTGCTATCAATGACTACTTTGTTCTAGACGATTATTAAAATCACTGTTTAAGGGGGATATGAAAGAGTCTAATATTGATCTGCTGCTCACATTACAACACTTCAGATTACTTTTATATCATTTACTATCTTTCATTCTTTCATCCTGGCGGTGGTCCCCTTAACACTCGTCCTTTGATGTAGCTACTCAACCATTGGTAAGTCCTAGAGGGGGCATGGCTTTGTAAAATAAGTATATATGTGTGTGATATGTAAACATCTGTGGGAGCAATAAAAACTGGTACCCTGTATTAAATTTAATCAGTTGAGTTGTTTGTTTTCTTATACGCAACACTTATATATATATACATGACTGAACCTCGGGTCAAACTCAACCGAACCTAACTTAAACTCATAGTATAATCTTACCGTAGTGACCTATTATAGAAACATTTAAGCGTGACATTTTTATCCAGTAATAATCCCCGTCCAATTGCAATGTGGTATGTTAGACAGTTCGACTGTAGTCCCCCATCCCCCTCCCCAGCCCCCGCCCCTACATACAGAAAATTGCCCTTCATTGCGTTTACAGTATAACTAAAGCGCGAGAGGAAAAAGTAATTATATTAGTAAGAGTGCCTCTGAATTGATTTGATCTAGTGTAGTAACTTTTTTACACACACAGAACACTGTTGTTTTCACTTATTTTTTTCAACTCAAAATTGTTTCAAAACCGTTTTGCAATGTATGGTTTTGATCATTGTTTGCTTATTTCCTCTATTATATTTTTTCACCCTAGCAGGTTGAGGATGAAAAAAGAATACACGTGTATATCATGTTTAAAATGTAATGATTAAGATTGTATGCACACTTATACAGTATTTCGTCAGTATATATATACAACGGATATTCATTCTTTGATTACTAAGTGTAGGGTATGTGTGGGGGTTGTCTCCCTTAAGAAAGGGAACGGTAGCATGAACCAGGAAGTTCGATTTGACCCAAATATAAATAACGAGGTTTTTCCTTGCGACATACATTTGTGCATACGTGACAGAAAGGCGAATTCCATGTGAACACGCCTGTGAGTATTGTAACAGAATTTGCTGATTTATATATTCTGTAATAGATGTGATATACTTTAAATCGCTTATACCATTTCTGGTACATGTTAAATGGAGGGGATTATGAGTACTAGGGTATGTAGGTGGATTATAGATGGAAATAAGTGGGGAAGTGAAAGCTATTTGTGGCCCACATATATGTAAGTGTCAAAGATTTGGGATTTCGTACTGTAGTGAGAAAAGAGAAATTTCAGTGCTGAAATTTCAAATTCAAAATCATATTTTATACCCACCAACCAGGAAGTTGAATTTGACCCATAAATATATTCCGAGGTTTTAACTTGCGACAATCATTTGTGTATACGGGACAGACAGGCGAATACCCTGAGAACACGTCTGTGAGTATTGTAACAGGATTTGCTGATGCATGTATTTTGTACTTTATAGACTGTGTGATATTCTTTAAATCGCTGATACCATTTATGATACAGGTTTAATGGTGAGGTTATGACATTCTACAATCTGCCTACAATCAGATGATAGGTTGGTTCAAGAGACTTCGCAGCCTCTTGCCGATTAAGTGTAGACTAAAATTCTTCACAGCTCATGTCTTTCCCCCAATTTAATCTGCCATTGCACTGGGCTAATGTAACGCCTGTTTAAGTTGAGAACAAAAGGGTAACAATAAATATAACAATAGTGTGTTAGTGAAGAACTCCGTTTTATTTTAAACAATTATCAAGGTCTGGTGCTCCGGAGGTAGACAGTCGAATTAATTATTCAAAGACACTCCGTATTTAAGTTCTTTCGGGACTCAAAGACAGTTTTTGAATAGACATGAATATGTTTTGAATCTCAATATTATCATTAGGGTAAATTGGTGATAACTTATTTCTGTGTTGCAGATCAAGCATTATGTGAAATGAATTGATTAACCAGATTTGTGCAAACAGAGTGTTTCTTTTTGGTTAAATTTTCAGGATTTTCGAATATCTTCATATCTGTAATTTGTTTTAACCATAATGATGTTTAGTTAATTTTTAGATCTTTGTAGTAGATGATCATTTAGCTAGACAGACTGTTACAATTATTAGTATTAAGGAATGATATTAAGTACAATGCTCTCTTCTTTTATTTGCAGTGAATCCATTGCTAGCAAACACGTTGTCAAAACAAGGCGGTGTCCTCGATACCATTGGAGAACAGCAGTGGATTCGCTCAAAAGTCGACCCGCAATCATGAGTTTCCAGACATTTGTAACGTTTACTGTTCTTATTCTGTCTGTTAATGAATCCTTCTTCAAACAAACCGCACAGGAACATGTGTGTTCTCCGTGCCGTTGCTATAACGTCACTGCAGATTGTAGCAACCGGAACATAACAAAAGTACCGGCCTTGCGCAGCAACATTACACAAATCATTCTTTCTCAAAACAACTTGACTACAGTTACAAGGAAGATATTTGAGAGGGTTAAAACGCTTAATATTACAACGATAAAGCTTGATTACTGTAAAGTAACTGCTATTTCCAATGACGCATTTCTGGATTTTCAACAATTAAAACACTTAA
>NW_018406710.1:891659-895424 GCF_002113885.1 Mizuhopecten yessoensis | reverse complement strand
ATAGCTTTCATTGTTTACAAAGGACGTTATCATATCAAACACAGAATGCTACTCGTTCGCTCTCTGCAACCGTACGACCGTCTTCCAGACGGCGAAGAATTTGTGTATGACGCATTCGTCGCTCACCACGTGGACAATAGAGTCTGGGTTATAAACCATCTACTACCCTTCCTCGAGAAACAGAGGAAGCTGCGTCTTTGCCTCCACGAGAGGGATTTCCTTCCAGGTAATTTCATTGCCGACAACATTGTTAACAATATGAAGGTGAGCCGAAAAGTGATATTGGTTTTCTCTGAAGACTTTGCGGACAGTGAGTGGTGCCTATTCGAGGCAACGACCGCCTACAACAGGATACTAGCGGAGGGAGCATCCTCTGTTGTTATCATAATGCTGGAGGACATTAGACACCGACCCGTCGATAATACCATTCGGAACCTTCTCCACGCCGTCGCCTATATAGAGTGGGGAAGCGAGAGGAGTGATCGCCCAGTATTCTTTCGGAAACTTCTCGATGCCCTCCAGTGATGGACTCGTATTTCTTGCACACCAGTTGGGCTTTCAGCTCATAATAATGGACTTGAACATTTAAGAGTGGGTTATACTTTTCGGAATTTGTATTTTATATTACGAAGTTCACTGAATAGAATGTCAGCTTGGATGCAGAGAGTCATATTGTTTCATCCTTTTACTAATACTGCAAAACTAGTTCTGGCCAAATTCATCATTATGTATGCAAGAAACTAAAATCAAAGTCCTATGTGTACCTGTAACTACCAAACACTTCCTCCTCTAATGTCTAAACTACCAACAATTAAGAATACACTGTTTTCGACGCCTTACTCTCGACTATATTCATTTTTGTTACCATACTACTATATGGTAGTCCTGACATGCCAATTCAATATAATGAGTATATTTTGACTGCGTCCAACAGTATATCTGTTATTCAAGAATATTTTGAAACTTTGTGTTCTACTGTTATTGTATGCTTTAATGTTATATTCAGCGTAGAGCCTTTTTGAAAATGTATTCAACTTGTACAGTTCCATGGTGTTACCATATTATATCCCAATAAGTCTTCCCTTCATAAATAAACTTTTGGTTTTATTTGCTACTTTTAGCAAACTCTTTTATTCAAACTCCTCTGCTCCCCTCGCCTTTATTTCTTTAATTAATAATGTATCAACAGTCATTGTAGTCCTATCGCTAAATGTACTGAATGAATGTTAGAAGACGGACGTATACATAAGTAGCATGTGTTTGTTTTCGAATCCTTGTATTATGTATATTATGTGCATTTATCTAATATATTAACAATACAATTTAATTTCAACTTAATTACGGATCCTAACAATTATCAAAAGGTTGATCGGTTTTGATAGCCTATCAGTCTTACCAGGTGCTTTTTGGAAATGTGGAAATATTATTTATATTATGGTTATTTGCAAAACCGACAAACATAGTCAAGACTTTTTTTAAATGTTTATTTGCTGCTTGATTCCGATCGCAACGTGAGCTTAATTACTGTCAATAAACTTTAAACATTACATCCCCTTGTTACAAAGAATCAGTTTTTTTAACTTTATCTTATTTGCACGTATTTTTATTTTTTTTTGCATTTTTTTCATTATGTTTATGTACTTAAGGACAGGAAACTTTTTTTCATATTTCGAAAATATTAGAACGGGAATCATTGGGTTGTCCCCGACAAAATGTGATATAACCAGGTTCTAGGTAGTGACCAGATTTCCAATTAATTAACAGATGTCTGGTGTCTCTATTTGAGATTTATTCAGCTTTTCTTTCAACAGTATTGTTGGTATGTACATATACCTATATACATACATTAAGTATGAAATATTAACAAATAAATAAAAATCACTTTTTTATAAATCTGATGTTTTTTATTGTAATGTATTTAATATTTGTGATGTATGTCTTCTATTATCTTTTTTAGGTATATTTACATTTGTTTATATTTATCTGTCTGTAAAATATTGTTTTCGCCCGTTATCACTTTTACCTCTCTATAGTACGTGTTGCTCTCGTTTGGGGTATACCCTTATTTATCAATTACGGACTTGCTGAGGTGAATTTGTTGTTATTTGATCCTGAAAAAGTGATATTAACCGAGACGAAGTCGAGGTCCAATATAACTTTTCCGGCCCGTTAAACCACATATTTAACTATATCCGTAATTGATAAATAGGGATGTTTTAATAGGTGCTTAATCATGTTTTAAGTATAATAGAACTATGCAAATTCTACGAAAGAAAGTGCAGCATTTGGCAGAAAGCATTGAGACATTAAAATAAAAGTGACGTTATGAATTGAATAAGGACCTGCTATTTCTTAAACTAGTAACATCAAATCAATATCAGAAAATAACCGACCTCTACGTAATCATGATCCAGCTTTCTCAGTCTGGCGGTGGCCCCCTAAGCACTCGTCCTTGTATGACCTGGGCTGTTGCAAGGACGTTAAACCCAAAACAAACAAACAAACCGATAGCACTGATCTGCTAGCAAGATAGTCACTTTTCTCATACTGTATCTCTTTCTACATTTCCCGTTAGTGTTGCTAGGAGTTCATTCTAGACCAGGGACGCTGTAGGGAGACACTTGAATACATAGGTAAACATCATTGATGTAGCTACTCAACCATTGTTAGGTCATAGGGTGGGCATGGTTTTGTAAAATATTTATATTTGTGTGTGATATATACACATCTGCGGGAGCGATAAACACGTATGACCTGTATTAAATATAATAAGACGATTGTTTTGTTTTCTTATACGCAACACTTATATATATATATATGACTGAACCTCGGATCAAACTCAACCGAACCTAGCTTAAACTCATAGTATAATCTTACCGTAGTGACCTATTACAGAAATATTTAAGAGCGACATTTTTACCCAGTACTTATCCCCGTCCGATTGCAATGTGAAATGTTAGACAGTTCTACTGTTTTCCCCCTACATACAGAAACTTCCCCTTCATTGCGTTTTCAATATAACTAAAGCGCGAGTGGGCCAGAGTACTATCGTTGACACAGTAATTACATTGGTAGGAGTGCCTCTGAATTCATTTTGATCTAGTGTAGAACCTGTACATCATGTTTAAAATGTACACAGTCACGATTAAGATTTTATGTACACTTATACAGCATTTCATCAATATACAGTGGATATTCGTTATTTGATTACTAAGTGTGGGGTATTTGTCGGGGTTGTCTTCCCTGCGTAAGGAAACGGTTGCATGAACCAGGAAGTGTAATTTGACCAAAAATTAAATAACGAGGTTTTACCTTGCGATATTCATTTGTGTATACGTGACAGATAGGCGAATACCCGGTGAACACGTCTGTGAGTATTGTAACAGAATTTGATGATTCATGTATTTTGTACTTCATAGACTGTGTGATATTGTTTAAATCGCTGATACCATTTCTGTTACATGTTTAATGGAAAGGTTATGGATACTAAGGTATGTAGGTGGATTATAGGTTGAGATTAGTAGGGAAGTGATAGGTATGTGTGACCCACATATATGTAGGTGTCAGAGGTTTGGGATTTTGTACGTAGTAAGAGAAGAGAGAATTCTCATTTCTGTTACATGTTTAATGGAGGGGTTATGAATACTAGGGTATGTAGGTGGATTAAAAGTTGAGATAAGTAGGGAAGTGATAGGTATGTGTGACCCACATATATATAGGTGTTAGAGGTTTGGGATTTTGTACGTAGTAAGAGAAGAGAGAATT
>NW_018406710.1:803870-891557 GCF_002113885.1 Mizuhopecten yessoensis | reverse complement strand
AGAGAGAGAGAGAGAGAGAGAGAGAGAGAGAGAGAGAGAGAGAGAGAGTATCGTTGAATTCAGGAGCAGATACTTTTAATGGAATTCTGTACAATGGAAAATGGAAAAAAAAGGTTATTCGTCTCGGAAATTTTACCATACTATATATTCAACATACATGTATTTCGGAAAACCAGGTCTCCCATTAAAAAACAAAAAAATAGTATGCCCCTTTATTGTGCCCAGTTATATTATACACCACCATAATACCGGGGAAGAAAATCGTCAGACTGAGTAAGTCGTTTATGTTAAAGTCTAAAGTTTTTTTCAACTATCAAGATAATGGGTTTTTGTGTGTGCTTCAGTGGGTTGCCTAAAAACATTTCTGTGCGAGATGTGACAATTTCTGATTATTGGTGAGGCAACTTTTCATTCCTTATTGATTAAAGATTACCTTCCTACCGCATGTCAGAAAAACAAAAACAGTTTCCAATGTGTAGTTACAGCTTTTGACAGCGGTTAGGGAATCCTCCATCAAGGGTACAGCATAATCGGGAACTAATATGAGAGATTGAGACTGGAATGCTATGTGAATAATCGATGGCAAATAACTTTTGTAAGATCAGTTTCAGCATTAAAGGGCCATATTGTTAAAACATTATTGTATTTATTAAATATACGTGTCCGTCTTATCGCACTTTGAAACCAATGAATAAGGTCCTATACTAGGTCTGTATTGAAATCGATAAAATCACCTTAGCAGTACGCATACATCACCACATGTTAATTGAACACATGCCAATATTGAAATGAACATATTTGGGGCCAGGAAAAAGTTAATATTTCTTGTGAATAAAATGTGCTTCTTTATCAAGAAACTATAATACCATACCGAATTACTGGAACCGGAAATAGCATAATGTCTTGGCCGTATTCAATCATCACGGAATTGGAGTAGATAATTTATTTCTGCGGTAAAGCACCACAACTATTATCCCCTGCAGGGCCCCATCGCAAAATCAAACTTACAAGTAGCCTAACTTATTTCTTCCCATCTTAACAGTGATGTGGAAGTAAATCAATAACGTCACACGTCTTCTAAAGACTTACCGACTTGACACGTAATTGCATATTTATGATAAATGATTCACTGCGCTCGATTTCACCTTTCTTAACAACTTTTTTCTTCCTAATATCTTCCTTGACAATGCCTTACTTTTGACCTTTAGTTGAGCGTTCGTCCCTGTGAGTAAGGCTTTGCGTTCTGTCCCCTGGCCGAGACAAACCAGAGTCTGTAAAAATGGTAGTTTCTACTCCTGCTTAACGCTCAGCAATGTAGGGGTGGGACGACTGGTTCGCCCACTGTCAGTATAATGCGACCAGGTGGGGTGTCCTGCTGGGTATCTTCGGCAGTATGTTTCAGTGTGGTAGCACTATAAAGTCGGCATCAGTTCCCCCGCTATCACAAGGAGACAAAACACGAACATATCGCAGCCTCCCAAAACACACACGCATACACTACACGCATGCATCTTACACACAGGGGAGGTCGTCCTTAAATGACCATAGCTGTTGATAGGACGTTAAACAATACTAAACCAAACCACACTAAACCAATCGATTTCACGTCAGCTTTATACAACGTATAACCGGCTTTGTAACCAGAACAATACGTGAAGCGTTTTGATTGCTAGGGCACTTTATAATACCTCCCACTTTGAAGTATCTATTGTCTATTTGGCAGTTCTTAACCTTTTATTTAATGGGGTAACAGCTTTAATTCACTGACAACTTCCACGCGGGCCACTTTTGCGCTATCAGAATGACACAAAAATAAACCTTTTAAAATGTTGGTCGGACACCAGAGGAATCCAGCATTTTATTAGCAATTATACATTTTTTATTAAAATATTTCAGCAAAATCCGGCTGCTATTTCCATTAAGGATAAACAATTGATATATTTATGAAGTGTTTGAAGAAATGTATTAAAATACTTATTTCACTGTGAAATTGCTGTAAAAAGATGTTAACATGCGTTGGCTAGTATCTTTACTATGAACCAATTGTCAGTATTATGTGACTGTGTTGAAAACTGTGATGGGTGCCTTCGACATTTCAGTGAGGTAGCTCTCTGAATTCTGCATCAATATTCTGCACCGATATAGCACTCCTAACACATATGCACACATGGACGTATAAATTAAACACACATCCATGTACGTCCTGAAACAAACTAAGCTGTTTATATGACATTAAACCCTGTTTACCCTAAACATATTGCACTGTTATGTTAGAGAGCAAACAGGCACGTGATTGACCAATTTTGTGATTTAAATGTAAATATATATTCATTAATTTTCTGGTAGATATTTGAAATGTTTCAAAGGCACGTTGAACAATATTATGTATTGACGGACTGGTTCACTCGTTGTCTGTAAAATGTGACCTGGCGGAATGCTGTGCTGGGTGCCTTCCGCGTCCTCCTCAGTGAGATATCATAATAAAGTCTGCATCAGATCCGTGCTATCTCAAGGAGGCACTACCACCAACATACCCTGCCGTCGGCACACATACATACATGAACGCATACACAACACACTTGGAAATACGTCCTTAAATGACCTTGGCTGTTGATAGGACGTCTAACCCTATCGACCAGACAAAACATATACGAGCGTAAGGAAATGACCCCAGACTGACGAAATCTATGACACACTTCTAACATTGCACAGTCAAGTGTCATTTTATGATAGAGCAGAGAGGGTCTCAAGGAGTATTTGAGAGTGAGCATCAGATAAACAGTGTCTGGTTAAGGGACGATATGCTCTATTTATAAAGACATTAAGTTGACAATGCTGACAGTGGGAGTAGTGGCGACATTTAACAGTGTAACAGGTGTTGCTGATAAGAGGAAAGTAGACCGAACTGCATCGGTGGGGCTTAACTAATTACCGGGTCAATTTATTTAAACTCAATTTTACAGATTAATATACGAACTAGTTTACACAAACATTTAATTGATTAGTAATCTGTGCATGCGCAGTGAGCTCCATATAAGGCCAGAAAAAATAAAAATAATTTGATGATTAATTAGTACTTACTTAAAAATATATTACCTAAATATCTATAAACATAAGGGAGGGGAAACATACACCGATAGCGAGACTTGAGTTACCGAATATGTGAAGAAGGAGGAGTTCATTAAATGCCCTTGATAGGAGATGACATGGGGCACGAACAAAAGTTAAACTAGAACTGTAAGCTAAAGGCTCACTAACACCCCTGCTCCTATATAAACCAGAACTGTAAGCTAAAGACTAACTAATACCCCTGCTCCTATATAAACCAGAACTGTAAGCTTACGGCTTACTAAGGCAAAGCATTGCCTCCCACCAGTAATGATTTCTTTATTGACTGAGCTGTACACTTATTGAAGTATACAGGTCACTGACAAACATCCTGTACTCCCTCCCCATTCCAAAACATACTAACATACCAAATCTTGTTAGCCCATAACTCATTTTAAAAGGTTGGAATGATAAAGTATTACTTGGATGAAAAAGTACTACTTGAATGCACAACGTCAGGGGGTAATTACAATATGTGAAAAAATTCAATGACATTGGCCCAAAAGTATTGGAGAATGTTTGCGGGCAAGCATTTTTCAACAAAGGGCAATAACTTTGTAAAAGTGTTCAGAATGGAAAAAAACACCATGATGCATAACTGCAGGTAGTAGTTATCATTTATGAAACCTATCGTTGAAATAGGCCCTGTTGTTTTGGAGGAGTTGTCCAGACAAGGATTTTTCAATAAAGGTCATAACTTTGTAAAACGGAGTCAGAATGAAAAAAAATACCCGGATGCGAAATTGCAGCTGGTAGTTATCATATTTGAAAACTTTCGTTAAAATCAATCCATAACTTTAGAAGGAGTTGTCCGGACAAAAAAGGGGGTTTTCAACAAAGTCCCATAACTTCGTAAAAAAGGGTCAGAATGAAAAACAAATACATTGATGCACAAGTTCAGGTGGTATTTATACCTAGAACGTTTCGTTGAAATCGGTCCATTACTTTTGAAGAAGTTGTCCGGACAAAATATCTACGGACGGACAGACGGACGGACGGACAGACAAGCTGGTTCAAGTAAACCCCCCGAACTTCGTTGTGGGGGTATAATAAGAAATACATCGCCCCATCGTAGACTGACGGCAAATACCGACCCATTAAACAAGTCAATGAAAACTAAGTATTTATGTAAAAAAAAAACATCTGGCGTCAGTAAACACTTATCAATTAAGTGTTTCACGAATCCAGATAAAGTCGACATGCAAGTCGACGTATTGGTCTCTTATATTACATATAAAGCGATCCATGCCCCGGTATGATTATGCGGTAAGGAAACATGAAATTGCCTACCGTGCATTATAATGACTATTTCCCATGCTATTTACTTAGGGAAGTAAATACAAATGTAGTTGAAACATAAAGATAAGACACGTGAACAACTAGTTAACAACACAGGAACGCCAGTCGGGTGTATTGGTCCCATTCACTGGTCAGGTATGTAATTAGAATGTGATTTACTGTGATGTAAAAGATCGATTTTAATAGTTTGGATGGAGATTTCATACAGGGGACCTCGGATTGAGACGGACTGTACAATATTATGTACAAATAGTGTTGTACACGACTTATTGTTGTAATGTGGTTGATTTCCTGGGGCGGGGGAAATAGTTTATTAAAGGGCAATGTGTTAGTATGTAGACTGCACTGTGCCGAATTAGTTCGATGGGGTACGTTTATACTCGGGTCAGTGGAGTGCAGTTGTACCTAGTTTATTAGAGTACGGTGCACTATGGTCATTTTTAGTTGTATGTTAACTTTGATAAGTAAGAAAACAAATCAGGATCTGGAACTCACTCCAGCCACAGATGCTGAGCACACATTATGTGATCTATAAAATATACAATATTATCTATTATTATTTCATACTTATATCATATATATACAGGTTGTCATGCACCTTTTCATTAACTTTAAATAGAGAGGTTTTTGAAATTGCCATAACCCAGTATTAAACAAAAGGAAAGTGTGTAGTGAACATGCATTTTATGAAAGTAAAATTGTAAATTCGGACTCAAAATTTAAATTAAAAGGAAATCATTGAGAAAACAAAACACTTTTCTTCGGAAAATTACCTTAAAGAGCCCCCTCACTTAATCCTCCTTTTTATATTAACAATCTTTAAGTGACGGTTGAATTTCTGTCATTTTTTATTCTTTTATATATGCCTGTTTATTTTTCACATGTTTTCAAAAACAGAGATTATTTTGGTTGTTTTAGCTCATTTTGAAAACAACAGCTTTTATTTGTGATATACCTACCTCTTTTGGTCAAACTTTTGCCTTACTTTTTGCGTATGTTATACAATGGGACATCTTTGATAACGTAAGGAGGTGAAAATCCGGATGTACCGGTGCCCAAAAAGGGGCCTTATAGACACTTATTCTTTCCAAGGCAAAAACCTGTTTTTTTACCGATAAGGGGAAATATTTGCTTCGCAACAGATAATCTATTTTGAGTATTTCAATAACTAAAGAGCAGATATATCGAAAGTAAATGGGAAACCTACACATATTTCCTTTTACAACTCCTTTTTACTAATTGCACCATAAAAGTCATACTTATATTAATAGTTTTAATCATTGATTACTAAAACCTGATCTAGCCTTCTACTTTCTACCTTCTACTTTCTACACCTGATCTAGCCTGATCTAGCCTCTACTTTCCTTCAGAGTTCTCTTTATTAGTAAAATGCGCAAGTCTTCATAGATTTTTAAAAACAAAACTTCGTAATATGAATTAAAACATAAATTGAACCTAAAATTACATTTGTGAAATTGCTGATAATATCATATTCATTGATATAGTTTAATACATCAAATATCACAGCAAGCATTAATCTCATACTTAGGGTCTGGTAATAGTTAAATGGCTGGTCTCTAATAAACATACATGCTTACATGGCAAAGTCCAAAAATTGCCAGAATATACTCTAATATAGCATTTGTCTTTTACCAAGGCGGCCGGGGTTCGATTCCCCGATCTGACGTGCAAAGGTTTGGGGTCAACCAATGTTATGATTGTTGTAAAATAAATCAAGTTTATTTTTTAATACAGCATGAATTAACTGCTATTTTCTTATCTAAAGGTATGAATAACAAAAGCGCTTAATTGCTTTTTGCTTAAAAAGTGTTAAAAGATGGTAACAACCTTACATCATTTGGAAGCGCATTCCATGTTTAAACAACTTGATAAAACAAGGTGACAAGAATAGAAGGTTATCCTGTGCTTAGGAATGTCCAACAAATTATGTTCTTCCCGTCTTGTACCTCTGCAATGGACACTGTATACATGCTCAAACGAGAACATAAATAGTCCGGGGTACATTGTCAGTTGTCTCCCCACACTGTACAGCAGTACAGAAAACGCGGAAATACACGTGAATCAAATTTGTGGAACCTTCCACTTACAGCCAGATACTTTTTGATACGATGGGGAAGTACAAGTCCACTATTTACTTTTGTTACAATGAAATTTATATGTTCTGAACAGATGAGTGGTGGTCTAATTTTTCTTCCAAAAGCTTTTCAGTATTTACATGTTGTATTTTTTCATTTTTAAAATCATTTAGTTCAATCTTCACTTTGCTAACAGCGCCTCTGTTTGGTTACAAAAACCACACATTTTGTCTTATCTTCTTTTACGATCGTTTTATTGTCAGAACACCAGTCTTCCACTTTCTTTAACTCATGTTCTAATTTCACATCTGCGTACATGTCTGCACTGTTATCAGTGTTAAACCGTTGATTGATACTCAAAACATTAAAGGACCACGGATTGATCCCTGAGGTACCTCGTGGGTTTTTCATTTGGCCTCAGATAGATTTCCTGAAATGGAGACCTTTTGATACTTATCAGTTATATCAAATTTGAACCAAGATACAGCAGTGTCATCACATTAATACATAACCAATTTTTCAAATGATACAGTATGGTTAACAAAGTTAAAGTCTTCCTTAAATCAAGAAAAACAACACCGCTTCCATGCTCAATTTCCTGTGCCTACCTATTAACTAGAACTGTGATAAGACCAATGCTAACCAAGGTAAAATATTGTAAAGCACGGTAGTCTAGTGGTAGGACGCCGGGCTCGTCACCGAAGGTTTACGGGTTCGAGTCACGTCACGGCACTATGTTGTATTCTTGAGCAAGACACTTTATCCGCTTGTTCCAGTCTACTCAGCTGTGAATGAGAACATGGTTGGGCAGTGCAAGAATATTGTTGAATGCTAGCTGTGAGCGCCGAACTGGCAGCACCGGCTGTATGCTCCCCAGGGAGTTGAGAATGATATTGGATGGTTGCAAAGGCCCTACAACCACGGATAATAATTTGTGAACCGCTTTGAGACGACTTAGAAAAAAGATTGTGATAAAGCGGTATATAAGAACCTCAAATTATTATTATTATTAACATTTAAGCAATCTATCCCAACCAGTAATGATTTCCATATTCACTGAGTTGTACACCTATTTTAGCATATAGGTCAGGGTGAAAAACTTCCTGTACTACTCAGGCTAAAACATACTTACATAAATAATCAAATTTGGTTAGCCCAGGTGAATTAGTCTAAGATATGCCACGAACGAACTTTTTTTTAAATTTTGGGTCAAAAGCAAAAACACCGTTCATAGTGACCTTTTTTGTGTATTTGACATTCCACCATCCCATGATGTACATGCATACCAAATCTGGTTACTCCAAGTGAAATAGCATAGAAGATATGCCTCAGACAATCTGTTTCAATACAAAATTATCTTGAGGGCTATGTAGTAGATTAGCATATAACTTAACACATTGTTATCATAATTATTATTTTTAAATGATATTAGTATAATGTTGTCTTCAATGTATTTTCAGTGGATACATTTCAAGCAAACTTTCAAAACAAGACCCTGCCATCGATACCTTTGGTGAGCGGCAAAAGATCCAAACGTCGATGATGAGTTTCCAGACATTTGTAACGTTTACGGTAATTATTTTGTCTGCTGATGCATTGCTCGTCAAACAAACCGCACAGGAACATGTGTGTTTTCCGTGTGATTGCTTAAATGTCACTGCAGATTGTAGCAACCGGAACATAACGAAAGTCCCGGTCTTGCGCAGCAACATTACAAAAATCGTTCTTTCCCAAAACAACTTGACTACAGTTACTAGAAATCTATTTGAGAAGGTTAAAACGCTTAATATTACAACGATAATGCTTGATAACTGTAAAGTAATGAATATCTCAAACGACGCATTTCTGGATTTCCAACGGTTAAAACACTTAAATATGAATGGAAATCAGAAGCACCCTTTTATGGACTTATCTCGAGCGTTGGTGAATATAAACCTTACCCATTTAAACCTGGACAATGCGGGGATTAGAAACAAGCTTGACTACGTGTTCATGCCTTTCACACACGTTAGTAGTCTCAGTCTCCGAGGAAATATGATCGAAAACTTTAATGCTACTTTATTTTCAAACGGATTTCCTTCTCTTAATATTCTCGACCTAGCAAACAATAACTTACAAGCTTTTCCGTTCACAGCCAATTTGAATCAAATCGAGATCTTAAATTTGGCAGAAAACAAAATAGAGTCGACAAATCTCCATTTCTGTGCAAACGAATCTGGTTCTTCAAAAGGGCTACGTGTTTTGGATCTCTCCTGGAACTTCCTGTCTAACATTTCAGTTTTCAATTCGGAAGGGCATTGTCTTTTGAGTCTGCAGAGCTTAATTTTAAGCAATAACAATCATATCTTTAAAATTCCTGATAACGTGTTCTCTCGGCTCCCCCGAATCAACACAATATACCTTAAGTATGTCAGCAGTAGAATCGATATTGAGCCGCTCGCCTTTAACGCATCAACATTGCTGGAACTCCGTCTTACCACTAGTGAACAGCTTATTCTACGGCCGAAACATGTCAACATGTTCAAGCAGTGCCCAAATTTACGTACGCTACATTTCACAAATGTTGTTTTCCAAAACATATCCGATAATCTTACAGATATGTTTTCGCATTTAGTCGATATGAAGGATTTTTCAATTAGATATGGAATTGTCTGGGATATTTCCTTTCTATCAACAATGGATAATTTGACAATGCTTGATTTGTTTGGTAATTATATAAAAGGATGGAATCCCGAAATTTTCAAGAGACAACAATTGGAAAAATTAAATCTCACTCGAAACCAAATTGCCGTGTTTGAACAAAACTCATTTCCTCAGCATATCTGGGATAATTTGAAATACTTTACCGCTACAAGTAATCCACTCGAATGCACGTGCAATTTGTTATGGTTTAAGAGTTGGCTAAAAGACAACATAAACAAACTTTCTAATAAATATCAAATGTATGTGTGTTTATCCCCCGACAAATGGAAGACAAAGACTGTTGCCAAATTTGAACCGGAAAAATATGAATGTCAATCTGCTGTGGGCTCGCTAGTTGTGATAGGGATCGGGTTAGGCTGTTTAGCAGGTGTGTTCCTGCTGATAGCTTTTATTGTTTACAAAGGACGTTATCATATCAAACACAGAATGCTACTCGTCCGCTCTCTGCAACCGTACGACCGTCTTCCAGACGGCGAAGACTTTGTGTATGACGCATTCGTCGCTCACCACGTGGACAATAGACTCTGGGTCATAAACCATCTTCTGCCCTTCCTCGAGCAACAGAGGAAGCTGCGTCTTTGTATCCACGAAAGGGATTTCCTTCCAGGGAATTTTATTGCCGACAACATCGTTAAAAATATTAAGGTGAGCCGGAAAGTGATATTGCTTTTCTCTGTAGACTTTGTCAACAGTGAATGGTGCCTCTTCGAGGCAACGACCGCCTACAACAGGATAATAGCGGAGGGAGCATCCTCTGTTGTTATCATAATGCTTGAGGACATTAGACACCGGCCCGTCGATAATACCATTCGGAACCTCCTCCTCGCCATCACCTATATAGAGTGGGAAAATGATAGGAATGGTCGCCCGGAATTCTTTCGGAAACTTCTCGATGCCCTCCAGTGATGGACTCGTTTTTCTTATAAAACATTTGTACTTGGAATAAAAATAGGACAATTTCCTATCTTAAATAACTCTGAAGGACTTTCGTCTCGGTTAATATATCCTCTTGTCTTGTTCATGTTACCACATACTCACCTCAACAAAACAAAAGTTGTGGTGGAAATCAATCTTCACGCCAAGAGAGACAACTCTGATTATGATGCTAGGACGACATTTCCATTATAACTATTTTTGCGGATAATTCAAATATCCGGTTTTATTTGTTTTGAAACCTCACGTTTTTCTTTGCTAAAGATAAGACACATTAAATCACTGATACTGATATTTAACAAAAGGTTGACCGGTTTCGATAAGGTATCATTTCTTCCACGTTCTTTTTCGAAAATGAAGTAAAATTTACATTTTGGTATTTGGTATAACCGACCTACATAAGTAAGAAATATAAAACAAATGTTAATTTCATAATCAATTTTGATTGAAAATTGAGCTTTCATATTAGCATCAATGCACCTGAGATTTCCAAACTTCTGAATATAACTTACCCTTGTGACCAAGAAGTACTATTGTAATTTTTATCTTATTTGCACTTGATTTTTTTCTTATTTTATTGATGAACTTCGACAGAAAACATTATTACCTTCCAAAAGGAAAGTAATGGGCTCCCCCCGAAAAAACCTAAGTAAGAGTTTTTTAAAAAGATGTTCAAGGAGAGCGTTATTAAACAAGCCGTGTCATGAAAATGGACTATCTTCTTGAGGTACCGGGTTCGAATCTTAAAAGTGACATTTTGATTGTCTTTAATTTATGTCCAAGATAAAAGCGCTTCTTCGGAGAGTTCGTGTATGCAATGTCGAACTACAGCGACCTGCAAAAGTTCAACTTCTCAACCTTCTCCAAAAACCGTAAGAATGTTTCTTGTTCTAAGTAGTAACCATTTTCCAATTAATAAACAGATGTCGGTTATATCTATATTAGATTAACTTAGACTTAGTTTATTATTATTAGTTTGTTTGTTAGTCTTTTGCGGTTATTTTTTTATCCATTTATGTAATAATTACATTTGTATACAGTGCGTATATTTCCATACTCTGCTAGAAGTGTATTTTATCATTAAATTAGCAGAATCAACTTCTTGCCATATTGAACACGTGCAGGTTTTCCTGCGCGTTTGACGTTTCGCGCGTGCGGGTATACTAGTTGTGTGTAACTATTTGTCACTTTGTGTCTGAAAACACGAATTGAAACTTTAGCAAACGATGTCAGTGCAACTGGTATTATATGAGCTGTCGTGTTGGCTTTACATTGTGTTATTTTTGTGACTGAACAGTGATGAATCTAAAACCCATGCCCCAATAGTCTGAAAGATAATTGTATATTAGTTACTGGTAATTCACACCGAATACAAATCACTTCCCCGTCCAGGTAAACCCTGCCCATACCTGTCGTCAATGAGACTGTCCCATATGAATACAAAGGTTAATGCGGTAGGTTATATATTTTTTATCGTTTAAGTGGTGTTCATGTGTTACCGGAAGTGTTACAGTTTAAACAATATTTTTGAGGAAATAAATGACATGAACTGATTGTCACAAACTTGAAATTGATAACAATATGAGTGGTGTTATAGGAAGATCCTTTATTTCAACAAATATCGGGGAAATCTTAAAATGTACTTTTCTTGAAATTGCGTATATAATTTTTGTTCTTGCACGTATATTTTCTATTCATCACTACTCAATTTCTTGACATGTGAAGGCTAAACTCACAGGGGCCTGTGAGTGTGTTGCAGCTGTAATTGGACCTGGGCTGTGGTGTTCGGAGTGGGTCCGGGTGAGGCTGTGACTGTTTCTCGGGTCCCTGTGATATGACGTACCGTGTTACCGGTTCAATATTGGTTGATGTGTGACTGAGCGCCGGTGCTAGAGACTATGTATTCCCGATTTGTCTATATATATATATATATCACTTCCATGTACATGTATATATATTGTCATGTCGTGTTGACCTTTTTTTATATATTTACCTCCTAAGAAATTACGTCCAATTTAGTCAAATATAAATTATCTACAGAATTTGGTTTGTACAGTAAATGTTAACTAAATGATCAGAATTCTGGTTCGAATGCTGCTAATATGTATTTGTTATTGATTATGTACTTCGGATTCTTCCTAAAACCGTTGCCACACGCATACATGAAATGCAGGGTTACATGTACGCATGTGTCGATACGTACACCCGTTCCGTGGACCTGCCTCTACCTATGTATAATGGGATCGACCCATACCGTATGCGTAAAAAATGCTCCACACAAAGGTAAACACGACTGGTCAAATCGCCCATTTGGTGCACTGCAGGTACTGGCCTCGTCTGTCAATACACCCATAATTTAGTGTGTGTTGGGAGACGAGGCTAGTACCTGAGGGCGCACTGATACATTCAGGTTCTCGTGTGCATACTCAAGCTGTTTTTTTAATAGTTGTTTATTTGTTAGTTATGCAATTCCTAAAAATAGTTTAAAGTGTATGTAATGTACCTGTAATATAACAATTATTTTTCCTTAATGATGCTACATCTACACTCATATAGTTAATATAGCCTTTACTATCTCATACCTCATATGCTTATCTTATAATTATTATTATTATTATTATTATTATTATTATTATTATTATTATTATTATTATTATTTTATTATTATTATTATTATTATTATTATTATTATATTTTCATTGTTTTCGTATTATCTTCTCAAGACTGTTCCAATGCGAATCCCCATACAGATCAATATTGGTTATTGTTATCTTTATTCACCCCGATCCACGTTCCTGTGTCCCCCATCTGTATATATACTGCCTACCCATATGACGATTCCCACTCTCTCCATCACTCGACCATACCTCTTACTTTTCTGCACTCTTCTCACATACATATCCCCCCTCACCCCAATCTGGATTGTACCTTGTCCTGGTATGGTGGTACCAACTCGCTATTTTTTATCAGTTCATTCTGTTACGTATTTGACAATGGGTAATTCGTATATGTGTCACAGAATAGCGATTGATACCTGTTATACTAAAGTTACTATACGGCAGATGTATGATGAAGTTCTTTGGGTTCATTTTTACGGGTGTTCGATTTTTGTTGGTATCAAATATCGTGGTTTATTAATCATTTAAACCTTTTAATCTTTTCATGCTTTCGAAATATTGAGTTCACTATAATCTTATTTTTACTATTATTACAGCATATGGACATCGAGTCCAATCCTGGCCCGAGGCGTGGTTTTCATGTACCTTTTCGACTTGATAGAAATTTCGCTGGTGGTGGTGTTCTGGTTTATATCAATAAAATATGAGATTATTTGGTTGAAAATCACTCTACCAAATTTTGTATTGGTTATTAAACAGCCCTGAAAATTCTGTTTTACCATTTTGGGAAAATTTACGTACGTCCTTAAACCTTGCCCTAGATATTTCACCAAATGTTATAATCACAGGGGATTTAAATGTCGACTTATTAACTGCATCTCGTAACCATGCTTTTCTTGATATTATTAATTCATTTAGTATGGTAAAGTATGATAAATGAATCGACTCGTATTGGACCGACTCGATCTAGCCTACTTTATCCTATACTTTTAACAGACTCACTTTCCTGTATTGACTTCTCTGTTATTACAATAGACAAATCATTCAGTGACCATGACGGTGGTACTGCTTTCATTGATATTCCCTGTATTGTCAAACCTATCTTTAAGCGAAAAATTTGGATGTATAAGCGTGCAGATTTTGACAGATTTAATTATCTTATTTCTTATTATAATTGGAATGAACTTTTTTAAAATTGTGATTCGGCTGATACTGCCTGTAATCGTTTTACTGATACGTTCCTAAAATTTGCAAATTTATGTATTCCATCAAAAGATGTAACTATGAGACCTAATGATAAACCATGGATGACCTCTGAATTAAGAAAAACAATAACAATTAGAGATAAGTTGCATAAATTTGCGAGGTCAACCAAACATCTTTCGGACATCAACACATTCAAATCTCAACGGAATAAGGTTATCAACATGAAAAAGTATGCCCGTAAATTATTTTATGAAAATATTCATGGTATTATTGAAGAGTACTCATCTTCTGATCCAAAAGCTTATTGGAGACTCATCAAAAGGTTAATACAATCGTCCGGTTCGACACAATCTATACCTACTCTACTCTGTTTCTGATGATGTGGTTACTAGTGACGAAGACAAAGCTAATTTATTAAACGACTATTTTTGCAATATTACTCGTGTGGATGACAGAAATACTGCGGTTCCTTTCGTCGAGCCAAAAACTGACAAGAGTCTTAGGTCCATTAGAGTCAATAGTAATGAAATACGAGAAGTTTTGCAGATATTGAAGCTTGGTAAGGCCTCGAGTGAGGATGGAATCAGTCATCATATGCTACGAAAAACATCAGAAACCGTTTGTGTTCCCCTTGAATTATTTTTAAGATGTCTTTATCGTCTCGTGTTTACCCAAACACTTGGAAAACAGCCGAAGTTATGCCTCTGTTTAAAAAAGGTGACAGGCATTCTCCCTCTAATTACAGACCAATTTCTTTATTATCTACAGTTGGCGAAGTTTTTGAGAGAGTAATTTTCATAATTATTTTATTGAAAACTCATTTTTTTTATAAGTATTAGTCTGTTTTTTTGCCTGGTCATTCTACTGTTTACCAACTCATTGAAATTTATCATAACATCTGTATTGCTCTAGAGGGGGAAAACATGTATGTATGGTATTCTGCGATATTTCTAAGGCTTTTGATCGGGTTTGGCATAAGGGTTTGATGATTAAGTTAAAATCTTATGGAATTTCGGTAGAATTTTATCAATGGTACGAAAATTACCTATTTCAGAGGCACCAGAAAGTCTTTTTGAATAATACTTACTCCCACTTACGTTTCATTGTCACAGGTGATCCTCAGGGTTCGATTCGTGGACCTCTTTTGTTTCTTATCTATATTAATGATATTGCTGATGTTTTTGAGTCAACCGCTCGTCTTTTTGCAGACGATACTTCATTGTTTAAATCATCCTCTTCGTGTCTAGAAATCCAAACGGTTCTGAATAGAGATCTCGATGCATGGTCCCAAACTTGGTTAGTAACATTCAATCCAGAAAAAACTGAAGTATTTTTTGTTTCAAACTCGGTTGAAATTAATGAAGATTTAGAATTAGAATTGAATGGCGAATTTTTAAGTTTTACTGATCATCATAAACATTTAGGTGTTATTTTTAATTCAAGGCCAAAATGGGGGGGATCATATTTATAATATATACTTCAGTTATGAAAAAAGTCAACATCTTACGTAGACTCAAATACTTATTGAATCGAGATAATCTTTTAAAGATTTATAAATCCTTTATTTTACCAGTTTTAGAATATGCTTGTGAATTGTGGGATGATTGTACAACTTATGAAACAGAAATGTTAGAGAAAGCCCAAAGAAAAGCTACTCGTATAATTACAGGACTTCCTTCTTATGCCAAAATCGAAGATTTACTTTTTGAATCTGGTCTAGAAACTCTTTCGAATCGAAGAAAACGCAGAAAACTTCAACTTTTGTATAAGATGCACAATGAATTAACTCCGGACTATTTAAATGATCTATTGCCGTCTACCGTTGCAGAAAATAACCGTTACACCCTTAGAAACAATAATCATTATAGATTTCTTCCTTTCAGGCTTTCTCTAACAAATTCATCTTTTATACCTTCAACTCTTCGCAGTTGGAATCCATTGGACCTTGCAGTATGATCATTGACTTCTTTACATTATTTTAAAAACTCGTTAACTTCAAACGTAATATCTCCTTCGCCAATCTACTTAGGTTTCGGTGAACGTAAATTAAACATTTTGCATACAAAACTTAGATATCAGTGTAGTCCACTTAAATATGATCTTTATACGGTAAATCTTGTTAATAGTCCAGTTTGTAATTGTGGCCATTCCTGTGAAAATGCCTTTCACTTTTTTTGTGAGTGCTTACTTTTTAACGACGAAAGACGCATCCTGTTCCAAAATTTGAATGCCTTGTATGTTGATTTTGATTAAGAATTATTTTTGTTTGGTAATACTCAACTTTCGGTAGAAATCAATACAAAAGTTTTTAGACAAGTGCATCATTACATCAAATCCAGCAATAGGTTTTGATAATTATAGTTATCCCTTATTTTTATTTATATGTGTACGTTGTTATATATGTTTATGAAATTACATTTCATTATTTTGCCTGATTACTTTGTTACATTAATCTTGTTCATTATAAGATTACTATACCGGGCTGCATGTCATAACATTTTGTATAATTTATAATTTATTCAAAATGCGTTTCTTTTTCACAGTTTACACGATTTCTTTTCTAGGTAACCCCCATTCTCTATCCCCCCACCCCAACTCCACACCCTTCTTTCTCCACCCTATCCTCCTCCCGTTCCCCAAAAACATTTACATTGTATTTACCATATGTATTTAGGAGAGGACTTGTATTAAGTTGAAATAACTTGTTGTCCAATCCATTTGTATATTTGTACAATAAAGTATGTTTAAACTAAAATAATTACATTGTATTTGTCTATGGTGTCTGTTTAGCGTATCATCAGTATAACCTGTCTATAATCATAGATGTTTTCGTTTGTGCATATATCTATATAAATATATTTAATATGAAATACGAAAAAAAAAACACCTAAAACAAACATATAAAAAGATAAATATGTCTCTAAATCTAAATGCCATTTGTTATAATTTAACAAATATTTGTGTTGTATGTTCAGATTTATTTCGTTATCTTATCTACTAAATGTTTGTTTCGTCCATTATCACTGCGATACCTTGCTATAGTGCTGGTTGTTCTCGTTGGTGTATATTACAATTTATCAATAATGGACTTTTGTTGAGGGGAATATATCGTTATATGACCTGAGAAAGTGATATTGACCGAGACGAGTCACTAACACTTTTTAATATCTATATAATTACCTATTCACCGAAATAAGTCTTCAACTTGTCTGATATCACTATTTTTATATTACGACCTACTACAAATGGTGACTTAGGGCCGTATTCATGAAACCATTCCCATGCTCAATCATGGATTCTGTGCTCAAACCCACTTTCCTGTACTTTGCTTAAATAATGCCAAACGACCAAAAAGTCACATGTAAACATTGAAAACAGTATTCAGCTTTACGTCTCTTCAAAAAGTTTCCAAATCATTGACAACAAACTTTTTTATTTATATAATACGGGAACAAGGCTAAAGCACAAATCATAAGTCATCGTAATTAACTTTCAGAGCAATTAATAATTTCACCCGTGTGAATGACGCTCGAAACTAGAGTATGTTGAAGATCCGGTCAGGTGACACGGTCAATTAGTTTAAACTATCGACGTCAAACACATACACAGTCCAAAACACTGTGAACATACCACCCTCTAACGTCGCCTTTCGTGGTAAGTTGAACACTATATCCGGTAGAAACATTCTTGATCAAATATTCAATACCGCTAACTCACAGTAGAACAAAGACATATCTGCAGTCATTAAAATGATCCGTCCATTGTTCGCGTATAACCACGACAGCGGGAGAGTCTCCATCTGCGCCTGTCGGAACTGGTAATCATAGAAATTACGATATCGTTCACGCTAAAATTGATTGTTCCACTCATTCGGAAAAACAGTTCGTCTGAAATGCACCAATAACATACAGAAATCACCAGCAAAGATGAAATATGTCGTTATTTTTGTCATGGATGGAAATAGGAGGATTGGATTATCCTTTTTAACATTTATGACAGGTGGACATTCTTTATTTCCTCCGAAAAGAGATTTTTCAAACAAACATATGGGTGTCACTTTTACAAACATCGTTCATCAATTCGAGCATTAGTTTGATGCTCTTTGTTATGTTAATCATCAGGTTTCCCATTCGAAGACGACTGTTGTGAACACGGCGGTACGATCTCCTAACAGGAAATTACACCGTTCAGTTGTTTGGTTTGTTTGTGTTTTACGTCTTATTAACAGCTATGGTCATTTCAGGACGTGCCAGGATTTGGTGGTGGAGGAAAGTAAGTCGGAGTTCCCGGAATAAAACCACCGCGACCCAGTGGAGGAGTGCTAGTGGTAGCAGAATGTCAGATGCCTTCAGCGTTTAGTTGTATCTAGATTCGAGAATGCTGCATACGTTTTCACTTCAACGGCATTCACCACACCGTCTAACAGTTTCTCCCGATTGAGGGCATTCCAAAAAAAATCAATATGATGTCATCACTTAGGTGGTTTTTTTACACAAATTGCATATTACGGTATTTTTCTCCAATGTAAAAAGAGTACTCAAATAAACTGATCCAACTCATGTCTCGGGCTGATTTGGAGTATTGGATTACGTCCAAACTCACCATGAATGGATGCATATTTGCTGAGCTAATGTTTTGTTGTTATTGTCTTTGCCACTGGTCTCCATGAAAAGTAGCAATAAAACGCTTAAATGGGTTTTTTCCCAACACACATTTGAGGTACAAATTGGGTCTAAATATAGTCTATTACGAACGATGCAATGCCAAACTTCTCCGTGATGCTCAGGATATCAGGTATCGAACCAATTCGTCTTTAGACTTTATACGGATTGACAGAGCCGTGTAATATTCAATAGTAATTTCTAATTTCCAAATAAACACTTCCAGTTGTTCCAAAATAATAACCTTTTTGTCTCAACTTCACTCCATATGTTGTACATACCAAGAACCTGGTGTAGTAACAGCTGCCGATGACCTCTTTTGGTGTCCCTAAGCAGCGCATACTTGTACATCGTTGCGTACGCTCTAGTTCATCAACTGATTTTTAGTTCACGAATTTCCATAGTCCACATATGTATGTAATTCTTGAAGAAAACTACAATTTTCACTATATTGACGGTAGTGACCGGGTTAAGTCTGGAAGGATGTATACTTACCTTTTTCATCAGACTCCATAATCCCTTTGTCGGATTGCAGATTACTAGTCGTCTGCAGAGGGTCTAGAACACTGAAGCACGGCTGGTTACTCGTACTCGAATGAGAGAGCACATCACACCTGTGCTATATCAATTGTACTGGTTACCTGTACAATACAGGTCGCAGTACAAATCTTTGGTGTACACATACAAGGCACAAGAAACAGCTCCCCAGTACCTACAGGAGATTGTTTCCCTGTATCAGCCGCCCTGAATCATTGTTGTGTGTCCATAAATCTCGTACTTTGACCTATGGAAACCTGTGCTTTAGGAGGGTTTCGGCCACGTTGTGGAATAGCTTACCATCTGCTATTAGAAAGACAAATACCCTGGCCAATTTCAAGATAGACATCAAAACTCGACTCTTCATGTCTGCATGTTTGGCTCTTTGCAAAGACGTCATGTAAATACCACCCTTTGTTGATTCATTTATGTGCACATTGCGATGATTATCTGCTTGATCAATGTATAAAAGTGATAGTAAGCCTTTGTTTTTGTCTCACAATTATAATTAATTATATATAATACTATTATCCATATGGTGTGAAGCGCTTTAGAGTAATTTTACAAAATATATAGGGCGTTATATAAATGTTGTATATTATTTATTATTATTATTATTAAAGAATTAACACATATGCTACCACTTCTTTTGATGGCAGTACCTGTATTTATCTATTTATCTATTATTCATAAACTTTTCATTCCACTTAACATCATAAACATAGAGACGTTTCAAACGACAATTTGCGCGAGATATACCGTATATAAAATAATATGCAAGTCATATCTAACAAAGACACCTTTCTTTGCCCAAAGGAACAAAGGACACGAATTTTTACATAACATAAACTTACTAAAGCAGATGTGAAATCATTGCTCTGGAAGGGTACATACTTTTCCTTTTTTCGCTCACCTGCCCGAAGGGCAAGTGAGCTTATGCCGTACCGCGGCGTCAATCGTCCGGCGTCCGGCGTCAACTTTTCCCTTTAAAAGCCTTTATCTCCTGAACGACTGATTGGGTTTTAACTAAATTTGATATGAAGCATCCTTGTGACCAGGGGCTCAATGGATTTATGAAATAAGGGTGTGGCCCCTTAGGGGGTTTAGTCAGGGACCAAAAAGGGGAAAATTTAGAAACAAATAAAAAATCTTTATCTCCATTTCCAGAAATGCTAAAACCAAATACTACTCATATTTGTAAAGGCCTTTGGATGGTTTTTAAAAAACGTGATTTTCATGTCTCCTGTCTGATAGTTTACTCGTCTATTTCAAGGTTTACACAAGAAATAGTTGCATGTAAGCTCAGTAATTATTCGTCATTGACGACGAATGTCGGAATGCAGTAAGACGGATTCAATTACACTTATCTGTACTCGAAATCATATGCGGTAATATTATTCTTTAGAACAAAGTTTGCTTGACAAACGTTTTGAGACATACTAGCTCATTCACGTGTGTACTCTTCAGATTATCGTTACATCTCGCATGTAAAGGCGCGTTCTATCTCAGAAAGTTGATATTTCACAACTTTGTATTCTGGCTTCCTTTTAAAATCTGTTCAGATTTTTTATGTTGTTGGCGATATCTCTTTGTCAGTATATAAATTGGAGTACAAAATAACACTAACATGTAATCCCTGAACGCTGTTTTTATTACAAAACTTTCCAATTTTGGTCGCCTCTATACAAATGCAGATAGTTTGTAGGTCTAAGCCAGGGAAACACGGGGCTCCCAAAAGGGGTAAGTAAATGTCCGACTTTTCGGTTAAGGATTTTGGAAACCGGTTCGTGGTCATTCGCCCGAGTAACCAGTCAACCGGCTAACCATTGACATCCCTACATAATACATCTACATACCAAATGTCTATCAATCAGGACCCGACCTAATACGGACACATTGTCAAATAAAAAATATCAACGCAGATCACAGTAGTGTTCGTAGTGACACTGCACACTTTTACTTAGGGATATTGGACAATGCATACATTTCGACTAATCAGAAGCCAGTCTGCAGAAACCGTTTTGCAGAAGATGTTGGCCTTTTTCACCATCTTCAAGAACACGATTAAAATATTCAATTAAACAACTTTTATTATGGTCCATAAATCAGAACAGAAATTATTATAGCCTGAAATGACTCAGCAAATGATAGGACATGATTTAGATCTGTTCGGAAACTTAACATCGAATATCATTAGTGACTACATGTATTATGTAAAGGAGTGGATGAGTTGCTTTACAAGCGTCAGCTGTAGGGAATTTCCCTTTAGCTAAGCGGTGGGCATCGGGCTGGAGAGCCAAGGGTCGCGGGTTCGAGCCCCAGCGACGGCACTATTTTTATCACTTTTCCTCGTCCTACTACAATTATATGTAACTGCAGTACACCTCTATTACTAAGATACTTGTATCACCCTGTACAATGTTTATACATTAAATATATGTATGTTACATATCTGTGTATACCATTGTAAGTCAAAGGTGTTGAGATAAAATAAAACAAGAGGCCCATAGGGCATGTATCGCTCACATGGATAATAAAGCAACCATGGGAAAGTATTCTTACTCCAAACAATTCCTCCAATGGATTACCTTTAAATTCCCCCATTGAGCCCCTCAACTCTGCACCTAAAGGGGCCACACCCATCATATATACAATATTAAGACCCCTTTGCATAAGGGTACTCCAGGCCAAATTCGAATAAAATCCCTCAAATGGTACATTAGGAGAAGTATTTGAAAGATTCAAACCTCAATTTCCCTTTTGAGCCCCGCCCCTCTGCACCCAAAGGGGCCACACCCACCGTTAATACAAGATCAAGTCCTTTTTACCTAAAAATGATCCAGACCAAATAAGGATAAAACCCCATTATCCCTACGGAAGAAGCAGGGTTTTACCTCTATTTCCCCTATTGGGGCCCGTCCCTCTCCACCCAGGGGGTCCAAATCCACCATTTTAAAAAGATTAAGTCCCCTTGACCCATGGATGCTCCAGACCAAATTGGGACGAAATTCCAAATCTCTGTGGTAGAAGAAGGATTACAAAGGTTTTATCTCTATTCCCTCTGCTCGACGGGGCCACACTCAACGTTTATACAAAATTGAGTGTCGTTGGTGAAAAGAAGCTCCAGACTGAATTGGGATGAAATCCCTTAAGCCCTATGGTAGAAGAAGGATTTCAAAGGATTTACTTCTATTTCCCCTATTTGGCCCCGCCCAACTGCCCCCAGTGGGAGGCACACCCACCGTTTATACAAAATTGAGTGCCCTTGGCCAAGGAAGCTCCAGACTGAATTAGGATGAAATCACTTAATATCTATGGTACAAGAAGTATTTCAAAGGTTCTACCTCTATTTCCCCTATTTGACCCCGCCCATCTGCCCCCAGGGCGAGGGGGGGGGGGGGCACACCCACCGTTTATACAAAATTGAATCCTTTAGGCCCAAGTATGCTCCAGACCAGGTTGGGATGAAATCCGTTTATCCCTTATGGTAAAAGAAGGATTTCAAAGGTTTTACATCTATTGACCCTATCGTCCCCCGCCCCTTTGCACCCAGGGAGTCCAAACCGACCATTTTTCTAAATTGAGTGCCCTTGGCTAAAGGATGCTTCAGACCAAATTGAGATGAGATTCTCTAATCCCTATGATAGAAGAAAGATTTGAAAGGTTTTACCTCTATTTCCCCTATTGGACCCCGCTTCTCTGCCCCCAGGGGGGAGGGGTGGGCACACCCATCGTTTATACGAAATTGAGTCAAAATCTACTGGATCTATCAGGACTAGTGGCATTTTAAAGGAAAAGTTGACGGACGGACAGACGGACGACGGACGATGGACGCTGCGGTATGGCATAAGCTCGCAATGGCCCTTCGGACCGTGTGAGCTAAAAGTTGAAGTTCGAACAAGTTTGAAGTGTGAAAAAGTTTGAAGTTTGTGCAGTAGTAAACAAGCCTAAATATACCCCAAAATCAATTTCAGTGTTCGTACTCATGGCAACGGGCAATATGCCTACTCCTAACATGATTTCTCACCCGGGTGAGAAATCGTGCAGAGGTGAGAAATCGTGTTGCGAACTCGGAACTCAGCAATTTTAGTACGATTTCTCCACCTGGGTGAGAAATCGTGTCGGGGTGAGAAATCGTGCCGTAACAGCCCTGTTACGGAAGCCCCTATTTGCCACTTTGTAGAATCTTTGACTCAATGGACGTCGTTTTGTGATCCATTTAGACCCATAATGCCTCATTACTCCATGAAGCTGGTTTAAACTGTTGTTGTTCCAGCAGAGTATTTCGTTCAAATAGAGCAAACAATCACATGGACATTGAATTGTACAATTAGAATGTATACCGTTGACGTAGTACATATAAGTACTAGTATTAAATGCGTATGCGTACCAACACGTTATACAGAGCACACACGCATTAACATTAGACAAAGCACACCATCAAATTGAAGTATAATCAATGCCAATCTTACTACTAAGTTGAAGTACTTGTGGAGTCATGTTCTGCAGATGTGTTACAGGAGATGGAAAAACGTACAGCCAGACCGGAGTTCGAACCCATTGTAACTCTAAACGGACAATCTACCAATTGAGCTACCTGGTCACCGACATTCCAACTAGACCCGTTATGTTTTATTCCTCTCACCTTTGCCGAGCGTACACCCAATACTCGACACAAGGGTTGGTCACAGGCACCACTGTAACAGGAGATGGGGAATACACGGCCAGACCGGGGTTCGAACCCGGGACTCTCTGAACTCTAGATGGACGCTCTATTAATTGAGCTATCTGGCGCAACAAAGGATTGTTTTCAAGTGAGCGAGAACGAGGAAAATAGCTGAGACTCTTTTGTTTGTGGTTTAGCTTCAACATAGGTAAGGGGGATTAACTCCTACAACGGAAGACTCGTTGCCTTACCGTACACCGCCAATCAAGGGAGAAAACTCTAGTTCGCTTGAGTTTGAGGAACGCAAGGTGAATTAGTCGCACAAATTGTTTGTTCAAATTCAACATTATCCCTCCGACAAATACGCCGTTATGCCCCTGTGACTGCTACCATCATAAATGTAAATTTACATTGAAAGCAAAGATAAATTAATATTTATCTTTCTATGTGGTTTTTTTCCAGTTCATTATTCATTTTAAACGAATTGTTCATGAGTCACTTTTGTGGGAACGGGTAGTATTTTCTGTGGTTTCAAGTTTCGGCAGACGTCAACTTTCCATCATAATTTAAATTTGACGTCCGATTGCTATGCTAGTATGACGTAAATATTGAACACAATGATTACTCAAAGGGATGTTCAATGAAAACGTAAACACAAATGTACCAATGTGTTGTGTATAAGCATTTGAACTTTTGTTATTTTTTTACTCAAATTTCTGGCTCAGTGAATTTTTACATATCATGTGTAATGCTTAGAATGCATATTTTAGTAGTACAATCATATACAGCATCATACAATAAACATCTTGTTTCACTTAAAGTGTTAGTTTTGTTAAAGGGGCATTTTTTTTTTGTCTTTTTTTCCAAATACTACATAAACATATCAAGTGAGACTCCTTATGGAAAATGCCGATCGGATTTGGCTGAAATAGATTCATAAAAATGATTAAATCTAAGATAATCATCGGTATTTCTACCTGTCTGACCAACGTTTTGTTCAGGGATTTCCCTCTACTAGCGCATGCGCATAGCACACCATTTCTTTGTAAACAAAATGACTGGCCGTGTGAAGTAAGCCAAAGAAAAGTGTTGTACCGTGTCAGCTACGAAGCGAATAGTTGCCAAATGGTCAAAAGATAGCGCAAGGGGTACGTTACGGAATCATTATTGCCAGTGGGAAGTATTCAAAGCAGAAAATAACTGCCCTAGCAGTCAGTACGGTGCATGTTTTCTTCCGGATAGCGGCCGGTTAAGCTGAAATAAAATCGACAGAAATGCTAGCGCTGTTTATGTTATGAATAAATATCTAAAACTATTAACCTCGCTAGTATCATTGTGTGAGTTTGAACACAGATGAACTTAGTTTAATATGTTAATGGGCATGTATCGGAGAGAGTTTACTTTGTGTTTTTTATAATTATACAGTGGTTTATGCAAACGAAAGGGATAAGTGACTGGTTAGTTTGATTTTGCCATGAGGCCCCCCAAGGGATAACTGCTGTGATGGCCACGGCGTATTCTGTTCTCTGATCCTCTGTCGGTGCTCGGGGTCAAATGAGATACGTGCGCTATTAGATTTACATAATTTATAATATTACCGGGATCAGTAAAATGGTATGATTTAATTATATTGCTGAATTAAACGATTGTTTTTTGTTTTGACATGCAAGTTTTAAATTAGTACTAATATAATACCCGGCCTGCCCTGGCGCGACGACGCAATATATAAAAAAAAAATCGCTCTTCGTCAGAAAGCTACGTTATCGCAGCTAGATTAAAAATGTCAAAATGACGGACCAGGATGAATAACTGAGGAAGGAGAACCTACTTCTAGTAAATAGGATCGCATAACACTTTTTTTTTAAATCGTAATTTTTCAACAGTTCATGTTTTCATATGATGTTGACTTAGAATGTATGATCATGTAACAACCTTTTCTCTATAAAGAATAAATTTTCGACTTCAGATAGAATCGGAATACGTATTGAAAACAGGGGAAAAAATATTTGATTACGTTATAAAAATGGCGCGTGCTGCCGATAACTACGGCTTCTGTTTCGGACCAAAGGAACTGATTAAAGAAAAGTTGTCTCAGCATAAAAAGGTCCATTTAAAAGTATGCTTTAATCTCTGTAAAGTATTGAAAAAATATAATTATCAAGTATCTCAACACGTTCCTTATTGACACATATTCTACATGTACACGTAGTGGTTTTGCCATACAGTTTATTGTGTGTGATGGTTAATATGACTTCCTAAATGTTAGCGTTTGGAGACAGTGAAAGTGGGAAAGAGAGTATACATAGATTTATATTCATGGTCTAGAAAAAAAATGGCCAAAGACATTGAGTTGTTTAATGTAATAAATAAATTCACAAACGTTTCCTTTTTATATTCGCGTGTAGTTTGTCATTGCATATATGCACTTTATGTAAACATTTGAAAAGGGATATTCGTCTCGTGAATATTCCTTTTTACAGAAAGGTTTGTCCCATTGTTGAGGGAGTGTTTAGCCCCGTACCACCTGTACCGGTCACGGGAGAAGGCTGTGATAAATTGTAAAAACTTGTGCCCCATCCTTTGTTTAATTTTATTGGCAACAAATTTATGTTAAAAGCTAAATAAATTTAAATTCTTAATATTGGCAAGTGTGCAATTAACTTCTGATGATGAATAATTACTGTTCAATAAGTTTGAATACGGAATTAGAAATCATATAACTTGGTTTCATAGTGCGGTAAGAAGTTGCAGTTGCCTGACGGCCCCTCTCTGAGGGCCCCTTTGTAAACCGTTTCATCTCGCTCGCACCACTTGTGTTTGCTGCCTAATCAGGTGACGTTATCGGCGCTATTTTTAGCAGGGCTTTCCCAAACAATTCAAGTGGTCAAACTGGACATTTGGAACGGACTATGAATATGGGGATAGCGAGGTAACATAAGTGGAAGTGCATACAATACATACATTCATTAAAAAAAAAACGCCTTTTCACGTGATGTCCCTTTAATAGCTATGTGAAGGCTAGTTCACACAGATGCAGTAATATAAGATAACGTTCTATATCTTCACTTTACAACATGGTAATTAATATGTATATATTTTTTCTTTGGTTTTTTTATGCGTATTATAAAAAAAAACTCTTGTAAAGAAGGCTTAGATTTTCAAAAATAAACGCTGAGCCATTTCATCATCGTACTTTTTTTTGTTCTTTAATCCTTTTTTTTCTCCTCTCGTTTTTATTGTTAATATTAACCATTCATTGTGCATATTTTTGTTCACATTTTTAACTGTTACAAATAGGTAAAAGTACTGTACCAGCTACTCATTTCATTCGCTTTCCTATTTACAATGTAGTATTACTTATATGATTTCTATCATTTCTCTTTTTTAACCATCTAGCGTAAGTCTGTACATACTAAGTAATATTTACATTTCCATTGCACAGAACCTAGATGTTTCCACTGGGCCCTATGTATGTTATTTCCGTATAATTTAATTTTGCCTGTCTCCCCCATAATATTTGTTTTGGTATATATCGTGTATACCTAAAAAAAATCTGATGACGGAACTACTTTTTACACTTCAGAATGCAAAATTACAACGCAGCTTTTTTTAGCGTAATTGTTTAGTTTACGTAAAAATTAAATAAATCTTTAACTGTGCAATTACAACGTGTTTGTCTACTTTTTTTAAATTAAATTATAAAGAATACCCAAGATTTGTTTTGGTATATACGGTATATACCAAAACAAAATCTTGGTCATTCCTTAAATAACATACATTGGACCATTGTGGCGTGGCTACGCTTATGACGTCATAACTGTAACGTTGGAGATTGCACTGCTCCACTGTCAACTGGTGACTGTTCTCTGTATGGATTTACCCTGACGTTGAAACATGTTCAGACTAATATTATGTCTTTATTTCTGCGTGAGCTGTAAGTTGATTAACATAAAGTGTAAATATAAGTATTGGTTGTCATATTTTTGACATGCATTGGGTGTGTAACATACATTGGCTTACCTACATATTTAATATGGTGCGCGCTATGTAGGTAAGCCAATGTATGTTACACACCCATGCATGTCAAAAATGTGACAACCATCCTTAAATACATATTAAACTCTCTTTACTCCTACTTTCTTCGCTTATTCTTTTTTTCTGGTTAAGTGCAGGTGCTGTGTTAGTGCTTTGAAAGTACATCTTAAAAAATTCATATAGCTGAAAAAATAGTTATTGAACAATGTGTGTGTTAACGGAAAATTTTTTTATATGAGGTTTAAAAAAAAATGTCGAGAGAAAAGTCTGTGGGATTTATACATTGACAGTTAAACTTTATTATCTATCCACTGTCCGGTTATTCCGAGGTCAGTATTTGACCACAGGCTATTTCACTGTTGTGCGTTTTAGTTTGTGTATATAGAGCATAGCTAAAGGTTTCCGGACTAATATCATTCTGGGCCGGTGTGGGTGTAACTATTGCAGTTTTCAGCCTCACAACTAAAATATAAACAATACACGAGGGTTAGCTATTAAATAATATATTTAGTACAACCTTTTAACTTCAAAATGAAGAGGACGAGACCTAAAACAAACCGCGGGGATGTCTCAAACAACATAATATCTTTTCATTGTTAAACGGGGCTTTTAAGATCATGATAAACTTATCTGCAACAGCCTACTCTAACCAAACCTTGATATATCTTAAGAAATACAATATTTAGACTTGATTCAAATTCTAACAAATTACCGGATTCATGATGCAACGTCTATTGTCTGAACTCTGCCATATCCACTGCTAATAAAACACAGTGTTCAGCATGCGTAACAAAGAGTTTTGTTGACAATTACACCATCGTTGTTTATTTTTTAACTTTCACCTCTTCTGACCTTCTGGTGTTACTACAAACCACAATGTCATTTCAGCAGCTTGCCAAATTATAAAACAAAACAAAACTCTTCTGCCAGGGGGAAAAAATGGATCTTTCCCTGTTGATTTGTTTTCTAAAATATCTTATTTATACAACAGGAGGTACATCCAGAGCATAATGATACATTTACATCTTCCTGTGACTTAACACATCCGGCTGACTAAAAAGGAGTATTGCACTATAAATGGATTTGTAATAGGTTCTGAAAACTGCACGACCTGAACTGACCTGTTCTACCAACGGTTTGTTCTCCTTTCTCCCACTTTTTTCTGATCAAAGGAATTATATAAACACTGGAAAACAATAGAGGTGTCATTATAGTCTGTTCTGGTATAGTACAGGTAGATTATTTACCTGTATTTACCAGTTCACCAATAGGAAATACTGTGTTAGAGACAGGAATATTTAACAAATATTTTTCCTGATTTTCGTAATATTTACTGGAATTATGAATAAATATTTTTACAATATTCCAGCGATACACCGTATAAATATGTGAACTCAGTGTTTTATTTGTGTGTCGCCTAGATGTATCACGTAGTCCTTTTGAGAAACGGGAAGCATACGATATAGCGACATCTGATACGTCCGAGGCGTGTAGCCCGACGCCATATTGGGGTGTAGCTACAAAATGACGCAATCATATTGCGGTTCGGTTCGTATTTAAAATCAAGCCTTTATTTTGTAGAAACTGTGTTGTTTACCAATCCTGTATGAGTCAATAGACAAACTGGAACTCGAAACAACCTTACACGGCCCTACCAGATCAAACTCACTTGTTAACCCAACTTGAAACGCTTAGCATTTTACCTCAAGTCTAGTTAGTTTTATATAAACCAACCTACTGGCCAGGAGGTGTCACCTAGCGCGTCATATAACACAGGGGTTTTCCTAGTATTCCCTGTATCACAATTCTATCTTAATCAGCCACACGAAGAGGCCGATATCACGGTTTCATATATACGAGCAGGAGTACATTGAAAAACATTGCCACTTTCATTTTTAAAGCGAATGAGATACGGAACAATAATTAATTTAATCAAGAGTAACGTCCGCCCTGATGTCGAGAAACATGCATTTAAGTATGGAAAGTCACTGTTTTACTTTATTATATATTTATGTAAATTTAAAGCATCGTACCACTATATATTTCCTTGTATATGCAATGTGTTTATGGCACAAAGACATTTGTGTCTATTGCTGGATAAAAAATACTATAGGAACAGTTCGGAAACGTCGACAATTTCCGTAAGCGGGAAAAATGCTACCGGAAAGTGCCGACGGTACCCGAATGATTTGTCGATCAGTACTTAATCGCCCGTTTCGTGTATGATAATATCCTCTTCCTATCTTTATAATTTCAATTTCAATCCAATTTTCTTGCATTTCTGAACGAAACCATAGCTACGTTTAGTTTGATTTGTACGTAAACGATAGTGGGGCGGTTCCGCGGATTCATATAACGAGAGAGTGGTAACGCCTGTTTTTTGTTCGCCGAGTTTAAACTTAGTATTCGACTTTGTTCCCTGTTGCCCATCCTTCGTTACGTACCGATAGTTTGCAACGAGTATTGTACGTGGGTTTATTAAGCGTGAGGCACAAACACCTCACTTAGAAATGTGACAGACGGGTTTGCTTGACGCCTCTTATAGCTGAAACGACTCACTCTCGTACCAGGAATATTATCAACGCCGCCTGTTGAGAACTATCATCCCGGTTGTCCTACAATACGAAATCCCATGTACCCTGTCAGCAGGCAAAGCCTCCAAGTCTTGTTAGAGAAAATGGTGAGGCCGTGCGCGTCCCTACCCCCACCACTCCGGGAAAACCGTCCAAGAAATAATATTAAAAAGAAACTGCTCATTTATCTTCTCAAAGTGATCAGGCTATCCCGTTGTTCAACTAGAGGACAAGATATAGTTTATTACCATTATAAATTAACCCATCAGTGTTGATTGAAATCAATGTTACAAACTAAAGTCAGGAACGTCTCGGGCCTTTCCGTCAAATACTTTCCTGATATTATTTATTTTTACAAATGGCGGAAATATCCGAGGAGTGTCTGATTGCGAGGTAACGTTCCACAAACAATGCTCTCAAAACACCCCATGCACTTTATTTTTATTTTTTATTTAATAAATTTTGGTTACTGTCTACTTAAAATTCATTAAAAATACGTAACTATTGCAATCAGATAATGATGATGATGACAACGAGGAGGAGGAGGAGGAGGAGGAGGAGGAGGAGGAGGAAAAGGAGGGGAAAAGAAAGGGGGATGACGAGGACGACGACATCGACGAGGTGAGGATGAAAAGGACCATTACTATGCATTATCATCAAAGTGAAGTCGACAAATGGGAATGATATCGAGTAATTGTGATGAATGAGTCGACCTGTCGGGATCAATAAGTCAAATTATTATGATCACCATAATAAGCATGAATTATGCCGATAGTTATCTCGACGTTGACATCAAAATAAATTATTTCCTAATTTATTTTATGTCGCCTTAGAAACAAGTCAACTGTCATATAACGACTTACATATCCTGATAACTTGAGTTGACTATCATCTCCATCATGAATAGCAGGGATGTACTATACCACCACAATAAACTGATATACACACATACGCTATATCACGAAGTAAGTACACATGGGTACAGTTGTAATTGACACCGATACGATTATTCCACATATGAAGCCTTAAATCCCTCTCCTGTCTGGTATTGTAGAATAATAATGTACATGTACATTCAAGCGCTGGAACTATACAGTCACATGAAGCAGTCATAAGGAAGTTTTTTAAACAAGAAATACTAGAACATAGAACGTGTGTAAAGTCCTCTGTCGCCGGTAAGTGAGTCCCCTTTGTCTGGGGTGACCGTCCACCCGTGAAGGGTGAATGTTGTCCTTGGGATGAGCCTATTTATACTTAGTGTATCGCCTTTCTATCAAGGCTGCCGTTCTATACCATGCATGCGTAGGCTGCAATTTAAACCGGAGAGCCTGTTTACACATTTTAACGTGTTCATACGACCAAGAAATAAACCCAACTTTGATTGTTTTTGATTTGGATCTTGTCCATGAAATTTGCCCAGTATGGACATGTACTATTGATTAAATGCTAAAAGTCAATAAAACGTGCAGAAATTACGGAATAATGTGCATTTCATAAAATGTCTCATACCAGTGTTCAATCTGCGACTAGCGCCGGGGAGCCAAAGCGGAGCATATATATTCCTTTCAAACAGGTAAGTGAAAATGGCACTCGACAAAAGTTTGTTTATTTCACTTATATTGAAAACAATTCACATATAGTTTAAGTAAATAATTATAATTGTTAACATTTATATAAAAAATAATACTAATTCAAATATAGAAGGTGAAAATAAAATTGTATCATGCTTTGAAAAGAGAGCAGTATGTCGCTATACATCGGGCCTAGCCGTGTATCTCAGGGGTGGGACGCATCCGTACTCTATTGAGAAGAGAGTAGACATATTTTTTCTTATTATATTTTTTGACAAAACCACATTGATTTGTTCTGCTTTCAAAGGAGAAATCTTTGCATATTATGTTATTGTTGTGCTGGGAAACATTCCAGATGAACATTTTGAAGCAGTAGTATTGCAATAGAATTGATAATGAAACAAAATTTGTTTCGCCCAAGAAAAGGTTGGCAAATTTAAATAATTATTTAGTTTCAGTTTGAAACCCATCCGTATACTTATCTATACCTTAGTTTCATCTTGAAAGTCTATTATTTCATAAAATATAGTTACCAACATTGATTAATATTTAAACAAGTCATGTTACGTCAGAGTTGGTCAAAGTCTTAGCTCAACGACAAACAAAATGTTTGTGTGTCTGTATTCGTAAATAAGTTTCATTTTGAAAGTCTACGATGTAATCAAATGAAACGTTGACTATTGTTTAAACAAGTCGCGTTATGTCATGGTTGGTTTGAGTCTGAGCTCGACGGCAAACATAATCGTTTGTGTGTCTGTATACTTCTAATAAACATTTTAATGTTTCAAGTGGACTGACCAGTCGCATACATTTACACTGCTGCCAGAAACGAAAACTTTACTAAATGGAGTTTGCCTGGCAAATATTTGTTTTTTTCATGGTCCGAAGATCACGTGTGATTAATTGGTCACCGCTCGGCGTATACCCACTTACCTGTTTATCGGACTGCCGTGTATTAAAACGATGGGTTGTTCGCTCAACATGTTTGACCACAATAGACAACAGACAGAACTCCCTCCAATTGAATCATCAGATGACCAGTCGGACCTTGCTGTTCAATAGATACACAGTGTGACCCTCGAGTTCACATATAAAATAAACTCCTCAAGGATTTAAGTTCAAAAGGGGAAACATTACAGTATTTACTCGCTACCGTGTATCGTCTGTTTCATATAACACATACATACCTTTACACTACCAAAGGTTTAGCAAATTTGAATTTTAACGGTTTCAAACATTTTTGATGTTTAACGTTCAAACTGTTGAGGTATTCTCACAAAACGTCTGTTTTTAAGCTTAATCAGAATGACAATTGTGGTTCCGTTGGCGTTGGTGTTTTGGTGTTATTTTTTTTTTGCATCTTTGGCGTTGCTGTATATAGAAAAAAAACTTGCTGATATTGGGAGTTGGTCCGGTGTTGTTTTAGCTCTGGCATTGTTGCATTCATGTCATATTTTGTGTTGTTAGTAATTGGTGTTTATGGTTTTGTGTTTATTGTTTTGGCGTCGTTGGCGTTGCTGCTGACAATTTGTGTGTTATCAATTATTTAGAATCGTTTTTGTGTTGAACGTTTTCAGTGTTAATCGTAAGCAATGTTTTTGATGGGTTTTTTTTCCAGTGTTATTGCTAACCTTTATTTGACGTTGTCGTTTTTTGTTTGGTTTAGTGGTGTTTTGATGCTGTCGTGATTTTAGCGTTTTCGTTGTTGTTGTTGCCGTTTTCGTTGTTGTCGCGACTGCTACCGTTGTTTTCGTTGTCCTCGTCGTTGCTTGATGTCCTACAGTCGTTGTTTTGGTCACCGTTGTTTCTCGATGTCCTTACCGGCTTTTTGTCTTTGTTGTAGTCGCCGTTAATTAGATTTCGTTGTAACTGTTTCTGTCGTTGTCCTAATTGTTGCTCGATATCCTTACCGTCTGATTGTCGCTGTTTATTAGATTTCTTTGTTTCAATTTGTTGTCGCTATCCTCGTTGTTGCCCGATGTCATTACCGTCGTCGTTGTTGATGCCGATGATTCTATTTCGTTGTGATTGTTGTGATTGTTGTGATTGTTGTGATTGTTGTGATCGTTGTGATTGTTGTGATTGTTGTGATTGTTGTGATCGTTGTGATTGTTGTTTGTGATTGTTGTGATTGTTGTGATTCGTTGTTGTTTGATGTCCTGACAATCGTTGTTGTTGTTGTTATCTTGAACACTCCTGTTTACCGTCAACTTCACAACAGAGACCTCAAGTCGACTAAAGGAGTATCAATATCAACCACGGCACAAACAAACAAAACTAATTTATCTTTTTCTAATAATTTATTAAAACATTTTTAATGACATTTCAAACCCGATTAACCATGACAAAAGTAAAGGGTACCACCGTGTAAAGTAAATGATTACTATTGTTTTCATTACGTGTTTGAGTGTAAACACTTATTCTAAACTAATAAGGTACAAAAAATCTCGTTATTAACAACTTTTTGTACATAGTTGTTAGTAACGTAATAATAATAATAATAATAATTCGAGGTTCTGATGTACTGCTTTATCACAACCTAGTTCGAAGGTCGTCTCAATGCGGTTCACAAATTATTATCCGTGGTTATAGGGCCTTTACAACCAGCCAATACCTTTCTCAACTCCCTGAGGAGCATACAGCCAGTGCTGCCATTTCGTCGCTAACAGCTAGCATTCGACAGTTCTAGCACTGCCCAACCACGTACTCTTTTACATCTGAGTAGACTGGAACAGGCGGAGCAAAGTATCTTGCTCAAAGATACCACATAGTGCTGTGTCGTGACTCGAACCCGCAACCCTTCGGTCACGAGCCCGGCGTCCTACCACTAGACTACCGTGCCTCCAAATACGTAATACACACACAATAATTAGGTTAAAAGAGCTGCGTGCCCCCTCCCCATCTCACCACTACTTGTATCCCGTTACATCAGGTGTGCTATTACAACTCCTGATAAAGAGTTAAAGAATGTGAGATTCAGCCACGACAAGTGTTGTTTCAATGTGAAACTTGTATCGCGGTCGAGCTCAGAAACAATTTTATTTCTGGATTTTGTGGAGAATCCATTGTCTAATAACTATATCTTGACAAAGTGACACTACTTGTTGGAATGATTACGGAAGATAAAAAGCATTATTATATATACAAGTTGCTTGCAATATTTTGTTAAGCTAAACATTTTCAACAAATAATGGGTTGTTAGTGCAATGCTGATAACGCATATTGCAATTTCTAAGACATGATGACTTTACATATGGTTCACAATAAAGCACAGGTCATAACCTTGTAGCCCGGACATGACGCGGTCGAACCCCTGGTACGGACAAAATGTTTGACCTTTGACTTTCTTCTGTTATATTCATCTTGGGCATGACGCTTATGAATTTGCAACTAATTATGTATTTTCTCATACTATGATTTTTCATACTGTTTGGTTTTGTCTGAACAAGATACGACATCCACTAGTACTCTCTGACTAGGGACACAAACCGTAAAATAAAACCCGACACGACATGTGTTATGGCAAATTATTATTAACATAGGAATTGCGTCTTTCACGACCAAGACGCACAAAGAGCGCTAGCTGTTCACCTGGTTGCTATTTACATATGAATCGAAAGCCTTGCCCCATAAAAGTTGACAGGGACCAAATTTTAACATATCGGAACAAACGCACATAGATAATGTTTTTATCATAAACCAAATAATCAACGAAAACTTTAAATAAAAAAAATAGTGTTTACATCATATCTGTGGTCCCTTGTAGGACACCCGAGACCTGAGTATGAATTTATACACACAAGCCATTGAAAATAAGGAAAGTTCATTTGAGCGTTATTGCCATAATTAATGTCGATGAACGTTAATGCTTTTGAATATAATCTTTATTTATTTTACAACTTATAAAAATCACTCTTGTTGGACCGGATTGTAGCACGTAGGGTCTTTATGTGAAGAGGGAAATGGAATACCCGGAAAAACCCCACGTAGTCTAGTAGGTGACCCTATACTTTTTCACGTCTGATCGGGGAATCGAACCCCTGTCGCCTTTATGAGGTCCATTTACTGTATGGTTTAACTATTTAGATTTGAATAAAACTATTAGTCTGCTCAAGACTGAATACTGAGGCCCATACTGATGTTTTGTTGTAAATATCGAATTTGGCGGGGTAATTATGTGAATAATTCGGGAAATACTAGTAAACGGACAGGCGACGGCCGAAATGCGATTGATAAAGCTGAACTGACTCTTTGGTCATCAAGGCTCGCTAAAAATAGGGCCCAAACGCCTTTTAACGATGCACAAGCCAAACGTGTTCACAATTGCTATAGTCCGAATTATTCTGACGTTTTATCGACTTTTTTCATATCGGTCTGTCGTCGATTAACGTCAGAACTCCGGCCCTCTATAGTATTGCGGGAAATATGCGACCCGCGCCCGGAGCGCACTTCAAACTTATATTTTAGAAACAAATCGTCTCTTTCACATACATGTCGCACATGGATCGAAAGATCTATTCTTTATGCACAAGATGAACATAAATTACATGCCTCAAACAACCAATACAATCACTAAAACTTTACGATTTCTTGCCTTATCTGCACATAACACGTCGTCGTAATACCAAACCTAACTGCAATAAAAAAAAAACGACAAACACCTCTTAAAACGATTGATATTTAAACATGCAATATAATATACCTCGATTGACAGAGATTGTATCTCTGGTTAATTTTACTAACCTCACATGTTTCATACATCATTGATCATAGCAAAATGTACATGTTAAGTTATGCAGAACTTCAACGAACGCTTCAACCACTTTGCAATCAAAAGCAACATACCTCTCTGAGATCATTCGTTTCAGATATTAAAGCTTCAGACACATTTGGGGGAGATGGGAATAAAATAATCATAATATTTTTACTTAGTAATATTAAGACGGACAATATACATTTTAGGATCCTAAGGGATCAGAGAAAAGAAAGGCTAGGATAAATAGTAGTTATATTGCAATAGGACTGGATGAGAAAACTGAAAAACATCTTTCAGCTGATGTTGCTTGACATATGGGTGTTAATGGCCCCAATTGTTCAAGGCAATGTCAGAATAACCAGGTATAATGACAACTATTCACAATGCGATTTTCGAAACATATTTTAAACTTTACAAATATTTGTTAATGCTTCTTGTCTTCAGAGGATCAATCTAAATTCTCGTAGAGTACCTTCAGTTTTTAATTTTAATATTTTGAAAACATCTTATACTTAAAGTTTTGTGTAAATTATTATTAACCTAACCATGCATTAAGCAATTGTGTACTGTCCCTTGTGTCTAATCATAACGCGCCCTATATTGATCCATTTGTTGCATGCCTGATCAACTTAACGTCAACTTAATGACGAAAGATATATCTAAATTGTCTTCAAACTTATCAAGAATTGAAATCTAAAATAGTATATATTAGGAATGAAAATGATTATGTAAAGACAAAAAAATCACATTTTTTTTTAGTAAATTCCGGATAGTTTTCAAAAATTGCATTTTGAAAATTGACGTAAACGGTTCATTAAGATAACAATGCTTTACCACCCGGGCCCTGATATATCGTTAGCATAACAATCGCACTTACAGCCACAGCATCATATCCTAGTGCTGCTATTCATGAAATAACAAACACAGACGAATTATAATAATACGGGGAAAACGCAATACGTCTCGTTCAATGAGACATTAAATGGTAAAAAAATGTCATTTAAACACATCTGATTTTTTGTTGTTGTAAGGGTTTGTTTGTCTTTGTTTCTGATGTAAAGATCCTCAGTTAAGATATTGTGATATAACATAGTCAGTATAGTGAAAGAACAATCCGTTTTCGTTCTATTTATTTTTGAGGTTGAAGACTAGGATAGATACTGGTTTGATTTGATTTGGTTTGATTTTGTTGAACACCCGATAAACAGCTAATGTCAATTAAGGAAGCTGCACCCTCTAGCAGATAGATGTAGAGTTGCTCGTCTGACCCTGCTTCATAACATTGTAAACCAGAAAGTCGCTATCGTAAAATCAGACAGTTTAATCCCTACAGTCAGAAAATCCCGAACAAACCACCAGTTTTCGTATCAAATTCCCCGAACTATACCCGAGTGGAATAAACTCCCACCTGACATTATTTCGAGCCCCACAACGGAATTATTCAAATCAGCCCTCTACCATCACTTTCAAATGCAAATGAGACCATCTCGTATCTTTTAAAAACAATCTCTTTCCATGTTTCACTCCTCGTCTGACATTTTATCTTCAAATTGTTGAAGTTGGTCAGTACCATTTAGAAGTAGAAGTAGAATGAAGTGCCTCCATGTGAGTTGTGTAAGCGTGCATGTGTGTATGTGTGCCGGAGACGGGGTATGTTGGTGTATTTGCCTCCTTGTGATAGCGCGAATCAGACACCGACTTTATAGTGCTATCTCACAGAAATGTCATGCTGAAGGAAAATAAATATACAAAAGTGATTTACAGATACGCCCCTGTGAGGAAGGCGTTGGGTGCTGTCCCCTAGCCGAGACATACCAAAGTCTGTAAAAATGGTAGTTTAACGCTCAGCAATTTAGGAGTGGGACAACTGGTTCGCCCGTTGTCAGTATAATGTGACCGGGTGGGGTGTCCTGCTGGGGGTCTTCGGCAGTATGTTTCAGTGAGGTAGCACTATAAAGTCGGTATCAGTTTCGCGCTATCACAAGGAGACAAACACGAACATATCGCAGCCTCACAAAACACACACGCATACACTATACGCATGCATCTTGCACACAGGGAAGGCCGTCCTTGAATGACTATAGCTGTTGATAGGACGTTAAACATTACTAAACCAAACTAAACCAATATTGACCTAAACAAAGATATTTCCTATTATTATTTTTTCATATTATTCCCGATAACTGATTGGCCAGGAATGCATCCCGTGTCCACCGATAAAAACCGATATTGACTTGGAGCGCGTGATTTTTGTTGAAAGACTGTGTGTTTCTAAAAATAGAATTATGACGCGACTCCAAACAAACGCATCGTCCCGCTTCCGTAGATTTTTGCGGTGTTTTTTTCTTCTTTTCAGATTGCTAACATTACTGTTTTGAAAATAATAAAACAATTGTAGCCTTTGACTTCGGTAGATACCCGGATTTATCGACACAAGAAAAGATATATTAACCTCGGACTGCGTCCTCTGTCAATATATCTTTTCTCGGGTCGATAAATCCAGGTATCGACCTCAGCCAAAGGCTAAAATTGAATATTATTTTTTTTCATATTATTCCCGACAAGAGATTGGACAGGAGTGCATCACGTGTCCACCGATAAAAACCGATATTGACTTGATGCGCGTGATTTTTGTTGAAGGACTGGGTGGTTCTAAAAATAGAATTATGACGCGACTCCATACAAACGCATCGTCCCGCTTCCGTAGATTTTTGCGGTGATTTTTTTCTTTTCAGATTGCTAACATTGCTGTTTTGAAAAAAATAAAACAATTGTAGCCTTTGACTTCGGTAGATACCTGGATTTATCGACACAAAAAAAGATATATTGACCTCGGACTGCGTCCTCTGTTAATATATCTTTTCTCGGGTCGATAAATCCAGGTATCGACCTCAGCCAAAGGCTTAAAATTGAATATTATTATTTTTTCATATTATTCCCGACAAGAGATTGGACAGGAGTGCATCACGTGTCCACCGATAAAAACCGATATTGACATGGAGCGCATGATTTTTTTTGAAAGACTGGGTGTTTCTAAAAATAGAATTATGACGTGTCTCCAAACAAACGCATCGTCCAGCTTCCGTAGATTTTTGCTGTGATTTTTTTTCAGATCGCTAACATTACTCTTTTAAAAATAATAAAACAAGTGTAGCCTTTGACTTAGGTCGATACCTAGATTTATCGACCCGAGAAAAGATATATTGACCTCGGACTGCGTCCTCTGTTAATATATCTTTTATCGGGCTGGTAAATCCAGGTATCGACCTCAGCCAAAGGCTATAATTGAATAATATTTTCGGTATTGATATGTCGGTGTCGTCAGTGCAAACGAGATTCATGGAACAGCCTAACGTCACCAAAATGTTTACTTCTAACTATTGTGTCATATTAAAACGCCGCTGTTACAATTGCGTTTATAGCCCTATGAACGCATTTTCATATGGTTATGCTTATAGAGGAACTAGCAGTGGAAATGTAAATATATAAATATGAATAATGAAGTCAATACGGACTAATGAAGTCCATATGGGCTATTGACTTGAAATCATCTTTTTGATGGGGTGTGGGGATTAAATTGTAAACGAAATATATCCAAAATAGTCTTCAAATCTGCCAAGTTTTCACTGGTAAATGCAAATAAATATAATCATTTTAATATAATTAAAGAAAAAGATTTATTTCAGATTTACATAAAAATATCTTATGACTTATATGATAAGAAGAAAACAAATTCCGACGAGGTTTTCGTAGTTTAAAACCGGGAAATATTTCTTACTTTAATTGGAACAAATCACCCAACACCTCATGGAGTTAAATGCTATAGGGATTGTGAAAATTGATGTGTAATTTTTTAAATATCTAAAAAAGCAATAAAAAGATATTTTAAAAAATAGAACTGAATGCAGTGGACTTAATGAGTGTTCTTTTATTTATTTATTCGTTAATTTATATATTTTTTGTTTGTTTTTTTGCATGCTTGTTGTTTATGTCTTTACTTATTTATCTTTTTGTTTTTATTAGTTTTCAGGGAATGGTGTGATATAACTCGGCAGTATTATGTGTTGACGACGCCAGAACGCTTTAACTGTTTGCTCGTGTGATTTAACGTGGAAAGATGGATAACGACAGGTGGTCATTTGTGGGATTTTTAATCCTTTCTCTCCTCCTAACATACCAATGCCAGAGTGTGTTTAACTGGATTAAAGGTGACAACCACTCCAAAGTTCAAAATCAGATTGATCTAATTGAGAACTCGAACTGTCGGGCTAAGTCAAAGGCAGATCTTACCCTACCAAGGAATACGGTTTCTCAAATTCCGAAATTCAATGAACTTCGCAGTAAGATTTATTACAAAAACAGAACATCTTTAGTTCAAATGCACAATATGGCGCTGAATCGGGCTATGTTTTATAGTTATATTATGCAGAAGTTGAACAGTTCCGAGTCATTTCTCATCCAACCAAACTGGTTACAAATTGGCATGTCGGTTACTGCGGATATGAATGGAAACAAGGATATTTTCAACGGTAGTATGGTAGCGTTTGATAATAACTGCTACTATCCGAATTGGATGACGAATTTAAATTTCAACAACACCCTTCCCCTGTTTGCCGCCAAATCCTGGCGAGCAGACGATACGTTTGACATGGGTGTCTTCTTAAGAGAGCCAACCGGGAGGACGAACGTTGTTAAGGATCTTGGTTCCGGAGCGAATATGAACTATACAAATGAAGCATTTAAGATGAGTCCGTGGTATAAATTCTGGCTTCCGGATTTGAAATCAGACGAAGATTCCACCCTTAAATTCACATATTCCGTAAAAATAAAATATTCCAATGTTACGGGGAAATTCATTCATGACGAATTTGAGACAACCAACTTTTTCGGTCCAAATTCTCCAGGCCAAAGCGACAAGGACGAGAGGCTGCTTCCTGTACGGTTCACTGATCCATATTTTGACTGCGGAAATTCCAACTACTGGGTCTTATCTGCGGCAGCGCCGATTGTAGACTACATGCCGAGATATTCAAATTTCACTCACCTTCGGAGGCCAAGGTAAATAAAAAACAACGTTACATAATAGCAATACATACAAAAATAGAGTTATCTAATTAAGCTTAAAACAATATACTACCTATATAGGTTGTCTGGAAGAAATATACATATGTATCATACTCGCCCTGTCCCACGATATGGTCGTGTTAAGAACATTGGTATGTCTTATTTTAATGTTAATCTACCTCGAGTCAGTTAATTTTCAAATTTTATAAAGACACGAGGTTTACATAATCAACAATCATCCCGAGTTTGGGGACCCTTTTCTCCCACAACATTCAGATATTTTATTTAGAAAACCATTTGTTTCTTTTTGGAATGTAATCATTCCTGTTTCCGATCGGGGACACGATTTGCCATGAACAATGACGTCACAACGGGGGGTGACATCGCAAAGCATTGTTATCTGACATCATAATGAAAAGATTGACCATCTAAATCACGTCCAGGGTGTTCCCACTAGGGATAACCAAAATGTTAACCAACTCCTAGCAGGTTTATCAAATGAGTCGGGAGTCGGGGGTGAGGAACCTAGAGTGGTTTAGGGGGAAAGTAGTTTTGTATTTGCCTGAACCAGCTAGGAACACAACATAAATCAAACGACTTTACAGGTTGTCGTGTTTTATATTATGCGGCAAGATACAGGAAAACAGCCCTTTCCCCCAAACTTCACGAAAATTACTACTGGAAAGTCAGGTTCTGATTTTGACGATAACACTCCATAATTGTCAAATTTGTGTCAATTATTTTCTATGCGCCCGACAGATTTATCTATTTAATAAAGAGAATTTGTGCTTGCACAGACATAAAAAAACACGACTTCCTTACATACCATACATTAAAATATTTCTTTCTGATGTTATCCAATATATATTTATCGCCTGTTAATACCTTTAGGTGTACTTCTCTACTTGACAGCTCTTAGCTATGACCAAAATATTTCTTTCCCGTTACTGTAAACAGCTAGATATCTGGGTGAATATAAAACGCTGTACATCGAAAGTAATTTATAAGATAGACAAAGTAGGACACGAGGGCACCTGTCTGGGTTTTTTTCCCAGTAAAACATGAATAGATACTGTACCAGTTTAACATGACCTAGGTGTACCTTGTGTATGCCTCTATATAGTCACAAACGCTACTCTTTGCAGCTGAGATTGGAATTTCTTAAGTCAGCAATTTTTCTAAAAACATTATATTTTACGAGTTGCACGTTTTAGTGTCATTGTGTTACCTTAGTGCGAGGCAGGCTCGCAACACGCAAGGCTCTAGGTAATACTGGGTATCGTGACCACTGATACAGATAGTGCTTTTGTAGTGGCCAGTACAACAGCTCAACCGTGGATAACGACATGCAGTTAATTCGCCATACTGATAACGTTCGCCTATCGGGATACATGGTTGGAGAATGGTAGGGGGTAGTATTATCCACTGTTATTTTCCGGTCTATTGTCGCCTATATGACTCATACTGCAGCCAAAAGAGCAGACACGACGTTGGTTTAATCAGTATATTTATTCACGAAAATAGGAATATTACAATAAATCTTTGATATTTCGAGATATATTTTGTTGTTAATTTTCGTGAGAGGGTGCCATTGTTAATTAACGTAAATATAAATTCTAGGGAATACTTCATGGTTGGCCGTTTCATAATATACAAATGACAGTCAATCTGATTGGTTAATATTGATTACAGGGCGTTTAACTAAAATATTATGCTTCCCTACCGATCATATTTCTCCTCATTCAGGGCCTCTCTATAAAACAAATGAGTAGGATGCATTATTCCCTAATATCATTGAATGACTGAATAGATCATTATTGCGCGCCAGCCTTATGATTGTATGCTGTCGCTCAATTGTACCTTCCTGACTCATCCTTTTGACCGACGAACAAAGAATCTCTTTCCCTAAAATTGACAAGTATTGTAGACATTCTTGGTCTCTTATGAAAATAACGAGTAAGGTGCATTATCCCTAAGGTTCTTGAAAAGACAGCTTTTGGGTGCCAAACTTATAGTTGTATGCTGTCGCTTTATTCCATCCTCCTGAATCATCCAGACGAACGAACAAAGAATCACATTATCCTTAGATTTATGAGGAGAGTAGAATACTGACATTTTCACGTGTGTTGTGTAGAATATTGGAACATTCTGTAACGTGACTGTTAAATGTGTGCTACTCAATGGGAAATTGATGAAATGTTCTTTTTGTTATGTTTGTTAAGATAAGAAAGGGCATGTATTACTAGGGTAATGTTCTAATGACTGAATGAATTATTAAGAGTAGTTTCGCTGTTTTCTGCTTTTATCCGCTAAGATTAACTAACAAACATGAAAACAATCCCGCAGCTATGTAAATGCCATTGTGTATGTTGGTTGCACAGAGTTTAGTTTGGTTTATTTCGTTTAACGTCCTTTTAACAGCTAAGGTCATTTAAGGACGTGCCTCCATGTGTGCAGTGTATGCGTGCTTGCGGGTGTGTGTGCAGGAGACAGGGTATGTTGGTGAAACGTCCTATCAACAGCTAAGATCAAGGACGTGTCTCCATGTGTTTTGCGTATGCCTGCATGTGTGCCTGAGACAGGGTATGTTGTTGTATTTGCCTTCTTGTGATAGCACGGATATGATGCCGACTTTAAGGTGCTATCTCACTGAAATACCATGCCTAAGGCACCCAGCACAGCATTTTGCTCAGACACATTACACTGACAGCGGTCGAACCAGCTGTTGCCATTCCCCTTAATGATGAACGTTAAGCATAGAATAACAACTACTATGTTTAAGGTCTTTAGTATGTCCCGATCTGGAGACAGAACCCATTGCCTTCCTCACCCGGGCGAAGGAGCAACGTTAAAGCAAAATATGAGGTATTACCAAGCAAATCACTTGGAAATAAAAGGTTGATAGAAATAATGGGAAATATGTATATGGAAGCAGCAGATTAGAGGGCAAAAAAGCAAATCCCCAATTCTGTATGGGGTCCCCTTATAAGTCGCCTCTGACGATACATGCAGTAGGTAACAGCAGTGTATTCTTTTCTCGACGCCCGCCCAGGGGTGGTCTTGGTGTATGAACCAATCAACTGATTCTTTAACCGTCTTTTCAATGGCATCTCATAAGAAAAAAATGTGGCTTTAAGTACCGATTTGATTGGCAAATATAAAATTGATTGGCAGAATTCTCTATCTCACTTCCGAAATGCAGAAAAAATACAGTATCATAAAAACACATCCAGAATGTGTTCTTACAGTGGATATAATGTCTATTTTCTGTCTTTTGAGGTTTCAAATCCTCGCGAAAAAAACACGAAAAATATATCACTGAAAATTATTTAAGTGCTGCAAGACGTTGCAATTTAAATAATAATAATAATAATAATAATAAAAATAGCACATGACCATCAAATACCAATTAACAAGTACAAATCTAAGCCAATATTTCTTAAGTACATTAACAGCCTTCATAACTGATACCAGCTTCTCACTATCAGTCCTTGTCTGCTGCCGTAGTCAGATAATCATCAATATAATAAAAAAAGTAATAACTCCCTGACTACACGCAAGAAGGTGACTATAAATGAGCTTGAGAATTTTAGTAAACATTCAAGTTGCATAAGCCATGCCAAAGGGCAACGCACAAAGTTCATACGGTTCCCCTTTCCATTTGTATCCATGACCCAAGCGTTCTGAACCTCCTGCAGTGACACATCCCTGGTTTTCGTCTGTTCTCCTAAGAAAAATGAAAAAAAGATTGTTTTTGGAGAAAAGAACGTATCCGCATTGATAGGATTGTTTTCAATTTTCTGTCATAGCGGACACGTCAGCCATCACTCTCACTGCCCTAGTTAAACTACTAGCCACTTTATGAGAATTAGGACGTGGGCCAAGCTTATGCTTGTCATACATGTCAACAATCTCGAAGTCGAAATCTAGCCCTAGTAACACTACTAGCCACTTTAGGAAAAACATTCTTCTCCTTCTGTACAAATGGGTGGATTTTTACCAAATTTTGTGTAGAGCATTTCTAGGCAAAAGGGACTCAATTTTATATAAATAGAAGATATTGACCCCTTCGGGCTGAGGGGCATGAGAGGAAAAGGGGAAAGTAAAGTAAATAATTTTGAATTCTTCTCTTGTTGAATAAATTGAGGGATTTGAACCAAATTTAATATAGAACGTCCTTGGGCAAGAGGAATTCACTTTTGAATAAACAGATGATGTGGCTCTCCTCGGGACTGAGGGGCGAGGCAAAAAGGGGGTTATTTTGCCATATTGCTAAAGCGACTTCTTCTCTTGGACAAAGTCATGGATAGCAACTGTATTTGGTTTGGGGCATTCTTTTGTGGTTGAAGATGCAAAATTGTACCAGTTCAAGTGCTGAGGTCTGAGTAGGTGNGCCACGTAAACAATTGCTGAGCATCATGAGATAAACACAATAATGATATGAACAGTTGAGATCCCCAACCTATAACAATATATACCATTGCTTGGCATCAAGAGACCACATTCATGAAATTAATATTAACTCTTGGGTTAACTCTTGGGTCTGACGCCATCCCTTGGGGCTTACTTTGGGCCATATTTTTTGAAATGGTTGAAATCCCCACTCCATTTATAAAGATTTGATAATTGACCCTGGGGTCTGGTTCCACCTCTAGGGAACCTAATTATTGGGGCATAACTTAAAACCGGTTGAGATCTCCACCCCATAACCATATTTACCATTGCTGGGCATCAAGAGGCGAACACATTTATGATTTAGTATTGATTATTGTGGGGCCCTAGGGACTTTATTCTGGGCCATTACTTTGAAATGGTTGAGATCCCGAACCCATATCCATATGCTTACATACTATTGCAAGACATAAAGATCTAGTGAGCGACACACGCCATCTGGGCCTTTTGTTATTGATTTTAACTGACCGTTTTTTTTCGGATTTCCCCTTGGCATTTGTACGTGTGTTGAGAGCCGGCGGCTGCGAGCACGAAGACTCGTCCGTGTGACATTCAGCCTCCACGAGACTGCGTCGGCCCGCGGCCGATTTGGAGACTTCAAACTCCGAAAACGTATCCCTCGATTACGTCAGGGATACAATGTGGTCGTCGGAGGAGTCCCTCATCATACTGTGACCTGCAGAGTATATATATATATATATATTAATAAAAATGTGTAAGTAAAACAAATGTTGGGAGCACAAGCGTAAATATTAAAAAGAGAGTGCGACCGAGCACAGTGGGATACCACAGATAGGTTAAAGGGACATCACGTGAAAAGGCGGTTGTTTTTTTTAATGAATGTATGTTTTGTATGCACTTCCACTTATGTTACCTCGCTATCCCCATATTCATAGTCCGTTCCAAATGTCCAGTTTGACCACTTGAATTGTTTGGGAAAGCCCGGCTGAAAATAGCGCCGATAACGTCACCTGATTAGGCAGCAAACACAAGTGGTGCGAGCGAGATGAAACGGTTTACAAAAGGGCCCTCAGAGAGGGGCCGCCAGGCAACTGCAACTTCTTACCGCACTATGAAACCAAGTTATATGATTTCTAATTCCGTATTCAAACTTATTGAACAGTAATTATTCATCATCAGAAGTTAATTGCACACTTGCCAATATTAAGAATTTAAATTTATTTAGCTTTTAACATAAATTTGTTGCCAATAAAATTAAACAAAGGATGGGGCACAAGTTTTTACAATTTATCACAGCCTTCTCCCGTGACCGGTACAGGTGGTACGGGGCTAAACACTCCCTCAACAATGGGACAAACCTTTCTGTAAAAAGGAATATTCACGAGACGAATATCCCTTTTCAAATGTTTACATAAAGTGCATATATGCAATGACAAACTACACGCGAATATAAAAAGGAAACGTTTGTGAATTTATTTATTACATTAAACAACTCAATGTCTTTGGCCATTTTTTTTCTAGACCATGCATATAAATCTATGTATACTCTCTTTCCCACTTTCACTGTCTCCAAACGCTAACATTTAGGAAGTCATATTAACCATCACACACAATAAACTGTATGGCAAAACCACTACGTGTACATGTAGAATATGTGTCAATAAGGAACGTGTTGAGATACTTGATAATTATATTTTTTCAATACTTTACAGAGATTAAAGCATACTTTTAAATGGACCTTTTTATGCTGAGACAACTTTTCTTTAATCAGTTCCTTTGGTCCGAAACAGAAGCCGTAGTTATCGGCAGCACGCGCCATTTTTATAACGTAATCAAATATTTTTTCCCCTGTTTTCAATACGTATTCCGATTCTATCTGAAGTCGAAAATTTATTCTTTATAGAGAAAAGGTTGTTACATGATCATACATTCTAAGTCAACATCATATGAAAACATGAACTGTTGAAAAATTACGATTTAAAAAAAAAGTGTTATGCGATCCTATTTACTAGAAGTAGGTTCTCCTTCCTCAGTTATTCATCCTGGTCCGTCATTTTGACATTTTTAATCTAGCTGCGATAACGTAGCTTTCTGACGAAGAGCGATTTTTTTTTTATATATTGCGTCGTCGCGCCAGGGCAGGCCGGGTATTATATTAGTACTAATTTAAAACTTGCATGTCAAAACAAAAAACAATCGTTTAATTCAGCAATATAATTAAATCATACCATTTTACTGATCCCGGTAATATTATAAATTATGTAAATCTAATAGCGCACGTATCTCATTTGACCCCGAGCACCGACAGAGGATCAGAGAACAGAATACGCCGTGGCCATCACAGCAGTTATCCCTTGGGGGGCCTCATGGCAAAATCAAACTAACCAGTCACTTATCCCTTTCGTTTGCATAAACCACTGTATAATTATAAAAAACACAAAGTAAACTCTCTCCGATACATGCCCATTAACATATTAAACTAAGTTCATCTGTGTTCAAACTCACACAATGATACTAGCGAGGTTAATAGTTTTAGATATTTATTCATAACATAAACAGCGCTAGCATTTCTGTCGATTTTATTTCAGCTTAACCGGCCGCTATCCGGAAGAAAACATGCACCGTACTGACTGCTAGGGCAGTTATTTTCTGCTTTGAATACTTCCCACTGGCAATAATGATTCCGTAACGTACCCCTTGCGCTATCTTTTGACCATTTGGCAACTATTCGCTTCGTAGCTGACACGGTACAACACTTTTCTTTGGCTTACTTCACACGGCCAGTCATTTTGTTTACAAAGAAATGGTGTGCTATGCGCATGCGCTAGTAGAGGGAAATCCCTGAACAAAACGTTGGTCAGACAGGTAGAAATACCGATGATTATCTTAGATTTAATCATTTTTATGAATCTATTTCAGCCAAATCCGATCGGCATTTTCCATAAGGAGTCTCACTTGATATGTTTATGTAGTATTTGGAAAAAAGACAAAAAAAAAAGTTACTTCAGCGTGATGCCCCTTTAATGATTACTTACCGAAAGCTAGAATTTTCTCAAAATTCTGACGTGCTTTCCACGTCTTCACATCTCGCGTGCTCAAGCACAAAGATGATGGCCACGCCCACGTGCGTTGGCTTAATAGGCCCAATATGCATATAGTTTACTCTATGTTTTGTGTGGATGCGCGTGCATGTCGAGCATAAATGCAATGTTAACCCCCGTAAGATGGAAGGCCTAGTTATTGAGCATGTATTATGAATTATAAATAATAATAAAGTCAGAAGGATATACAATAATTTATTCTGCTTTTAGATAGAGTTATCACGGCGCTAATATACTTATCAAAAATCATAAACACAATTGTGTATATAATTGAATAATCTCATGTTATTGTTTGTTAAAATGATTCTCACACTACCACCTTTTCATTTACCGAGTGTGCAATGCTAAATGGTACAAACGCGTTCTGGTCGCTGTAAGAAGTACTTTGTCGGTATAAAGCCTATATTATATTAAAAAAAATCAGAATGTTCAAAAATACCTTTATTCTATAAGTGCAGTATCGTTTTATTCATGTTCAATGTAAACTAACGTAATCGTGTTTCCATTTTGAGCAATTTCCATTTTGAGCAAAAATAAATGTATTTCAAGGTTACGATCGTTAAAGAAATATTTAAAAGTTCATGCCATACAATGCAACAAAAGGAAAATATTATAATAATCACCAACAAAAAGGCATACAATTTTGACTCTTAATCAAATACAAAATGTTACATTACCTTCAGACTTAATAGTCATGCTGTTTCAGTAATACATATGTATATACATATGTTTGATACATGTGTGTGTATTAAGTTAAAAGTCTGCAGCAGGGTATTAAAAGATCAGATATTTACCACGTGACCGAAACCTTGACCTAGTGCAAAGAGGTAATGAAAAGCCACAGAATGACATAGAATGCCACAGACAGGGTCATGTCAATTGCCAGGTTATTGGAACCCCCAATTTAAAATTCATTACAGTATAGTTAGGTTCAATAACGGCCTTTACAGGCTGGCCATTAAAGGCTGCAAGCGAACGGGCATGGCGAGAAGGTTGTGTTACTTCAAAGGGCCCCAGGCTAATCTGACAAGTTATTATTCTCATTAATCGACCGTGTAAACACTCACTCGTACACAACGGGTCAATAAATACCCAACAATACATACAACGAATCGCGAAGAAAAGCCTCCACTGAGTGAAGTTAACCTTGAGAGGTGAACATTTCAAATAAAGAAACACACAAATATAGACCTTTGTGATCTTACGCCCATATGTTACATCAATTCCAAATTGAAATGTTAAAACGTCTACACCGAACTTTATGATATACGGAGAACTTGGAAGGTTTCCGCTAGATATGAATGTCAAGGTAAGAATGGTCGGATTTTGGGCTAAATTGGCAAAAAACAACCAGAATAAATTAAGTAATAAACTGTAAGCAATTTTATCAAATTATGAATCATCATGGCTAAAATATGTGAAAAGTATTTTTGAAGAATGCAGTCTGATACATATACTTAATAGTCAAGAGTGTCAAAGTATACATGGGCTAAAAAGTACCATATTTTATAAACTAAAAGGAAAATTTATATCAAACTGGAGTAATGAAATGTATACTTCTCCGAAAGGAACCAATTATAGAATATATAAGTACGAACTTTGTTTAGAAAAGTACTTACTAGAACTCCCTCCGAAGCTAGCCAAAGCGTATTGTAAGTTTAGAACCTGTAATACTAAGTTACCAATTGAAAGTGGTAGGTGGTTCAATATACCACGTGCAAATAGATTATGTAGTTTATGTTATTTAAGATAAATTGGCGACGAATTTCATTATCTGTTTACATGTACACATCAACCAATTCTCAATAGTAGGCGAAAACATATGTCCAGGTATTCTTATGAAAGACCAAACACATTTAAATATCATACATTATTCAATTATGTAACACAACATGAATTGACATCATTGGCTAAATTTATTACCAATATTAATGACATAATAATTATTATTTTAGGGGAACCAATTTTGTATAAACCGTGTGTCTGGCCCCTCAGGGGCCTGAGGGGCGGGCCCAATAGGGGAAACATCGCAAATTCTTCAAATACCTTCTTCTTCTGTACGAATGACAGGATTTTGTCCAAATTTGGTATGAAGCATCATTGGGTGAAGGGGAAGCAATTTTGTATAAACGGTGTGTCTAACCCCCCTGGAAGCAGAGAGGCGGGGTCCAATAGGGGAAATAGAGGTAAAACCTTTAAAATCCTTCTTTTACCATAGGACTTGTTCTATTTTCCCATTTTTATTTCTTTATTTTCTTAAAATATTTAGGTTTTTTTTTGTTAGTTTGTTATGTTTACTTTTATTTTTTTACCAGTGTTGTTTTGATAACGGGAGGTTATTCTGAGTATTACTTGGAAAATAAATCTTTAAAAGGCTTGTCCTACGTCGGGTGTGAGACAAGGTCATCGTTTTAGGTTTCATTTGTTTAGACTTGAATTTAGATATTGTTTTATACTTTGTTCAACGAAGGGGATCGCTATACATTTGTTTTCTTTGTAAAACCAGTATCATTTACCGGTATTTATTTTGACGACGTTGGTTCTTAATAGCCACCCGGAATTTATTCAGGTAAATTAATACTTACTCCGGTAAACAAATGCATATTATTCAACAAACCGGACGTTTTTTTTATCTTAAGATGAATACGATACGAGATATGCAATCAAAAGAGTGCTCAACTTTAATAAAAATCATTTTAGGAATTAATTTCTGTTGTACATAGCTCAAACGGGTGTGTGATATACATTAAGAAAATGGACTAGAGAAAATGCAAACACTTCAAGACCTGTTTGATCGTTGGTCTCAAAAGGAAATGATTGGAAATGAGTATGCCGATCGAAACATAAAATCTTGTCAGAATCTTTATCTCTTAATTTCATAATAAATTTTATCTTTTAATTTCACAGTAATCTTCAATATATTTTGACGGTATTATCCATCATATCAATATCTCCATTCTTTTCCGTAGTTGAATGTTTTCTTTGCATGGATCCAAAACAATTTTACTGGATTTTTAATGAAATATGTTTTTAAAATAGCTAGAATATTGATATGCATGTATCAGTTTTCATAAATAGCACACATTGTTTTGTCTAGTTGTAATACTATATAAGCCAATTGATATTCTGTCATATTTTTTTCAATTTTGAGACAATTTTGTATATTTTTCTCTTTCTCCTTTTTTTAGACTTCTGCTTTTTTATGGGTTTTTTTAATAAAATGTATTAAATATCAAGAGAACGATTATTTTAAACTGCATACAATAAAATAGATAATTTAAAATGTAATTTATAAGTGACATTTATCTAACATTTTGTTAGATTACCACCGTCACTTTAGGTGTTTAACAATTGCAAGGAGGTCATCTTTGTCCTATCGTTAATAATGTCGAATAAATCTATCCGTACTTAATGTTCATATAATTTTATATGTGTGTCTACTTTTGGTTGAACAATCAAAAAATATCATTGTCTATCCAATACTTCAGTCCTTGCAGTCAGTCATTATGTTCAAACTCCAACAATGCATTTCACCACAAAACACTATCACATACATTTCGATTTATCGTGTATACAGCGCGCCGTTCTGATTCATAGACAGATTTTGCATCTTACAGAATCCTTTGATTGCCGTCAGTGCATGAAATGAAACTCATAGTTCAGTTGAAGAATAAGGTATATTGTTTTTTTGTGTAATCACATTCCTAAAGTTTATGTCACATGATGAATAATAATCCCAAATTGTTGAAAACCGTTGAAGCTTAACTTCGTGAATTCTGCACTCTTGAGTAACATGAACGATCTTTGGGACACTAATGTTCCTTTTTTTTTTTTTTTTTTTGTTAACTGCGAATTTTAATTTGAAAATTGACCATGAATACCCAGTGTTACCACCCAGTAAAATGTTCCAGTTTTGTTTAATCTAATTTAGTTACTATTCTATATGTTTATGTATATCAGAAAAGGTACAGATGAAAACGCATCTGGGAAAGTAAATAGTAAAAATTTAAAATAAAACCTCGTCGGTACAAAAGGACAAAATGCAACAAACGACAACATCAGCGACTGAGTGTTTTTTCTTCTGATTTAGTCTAACACGAACATGATTCTATTTTGGAGAGACTTATGATAAATACGGGGAGAGTGCGATAGTGTTATGCTTATAAATCTTTAAATTGCATAAACAACTTTCTTTAATACAATTCAGTCAAGAGTTGTAATAAGGATATCAGTGTACCATGGGTTTTTTTTTATAAAAGGATTAAAGTAATCGGAAGAATGTTTACTTTCCCATTTACACACTGAACATTTTTTAATAAAAAAAAACCCATTGAAGGTAGAAACACCAGTCTTATCATACTGATCAAATCATGTTTTTACGAACACATACCCCACATTAGGCCCCAATATGAGCCTGTGTCAGGGTACGTGGTCTCCTTTTCGGAATATATCGCTTAAAGCTTTTAACTCGATGGGCTATATAGCATATGATACAGATGACTTTGCTGGCATTTTTTTCACATGAAGGCTGTCTACATATCTAGTTCAACAATATAATTCTCGCATATATGTAAAAGGAGGCAAGACATTAACACCTAATAAATAACCTTATCAAATGATAAAATCAGTTTGGTAAAATGAAGTTCATTACTGGACGGGGAATGTTTTACTGATATGTAAATGAGGTATTATACTGCAGTCGGCACAAAGTAGGTCAAACAGATCGTTTGCTTTAATACTCCATATTAAAACAGCCAATGTCTGACACAAAACTCATTTAAACACGCTAACAGTTCCTCTCCAAAAGAACTCCACAAACTCAAAAAAACCGAAATATCTTATTTAGTTGATAACGTCCTTGAAATGTAAATATCCAACGTGAATCATTGATTTAATCATGACATCACAGAGGAAGGGATGTCAATTTGCCCCCATCTGGAGCAAGCACCAAGGGTTGCATTTTTCCTAAATATACATTGTGGTTATGCCATCATGATAATGATGTTGATTTAAGGCAAGTTTGGAGACCAACTCATATACTAAAGAGAAAAAGAAAAAGAGTACATTAATAAACAGCCTCGTTGTGACAAAGTTAATTATCATGTTTGGAGCATGTCTTTAGTTTTGTTATATATTGTGAATATCTGTATTTTGCCTGGATCTTTTAATCTATTTCAGTTTTGTTCAAAAGTTGGTATTTTTTGGACAATGTTAACTTAGTTAATGAAATAGTGTCCGTTGAATTACTGCGAGCAAACAATTGAATACCACGCTTACTATTCATAACTAGATCTCAATTATCTAAGCTAAACAAATATTGAATATTTCCTTTAAAACAAGGAAGAAACATGTGTTTCAATAACAAACAAAGCGTCGATATATTGTATTCGTTAACAGCTAAATCATATGAGATCTGGGCCCAGTTGTTCAAAGTTTGATTAGCTTAATCAGTGATTAGCGCAAATTTTATTTTTTGTGTATCTTTAAATCACAACCATTGAATTAGTTACAACTTTCCAAATATCAAATATTTAGTAGAGTTAATTTATATACAAAATTACGAGTTTTTACCTTGTATATTGACCCAATGATTAGAGATTGAAAATGTCGTTAAACAGTGATTAAGCTTACCACCTTTTGAACAACTGGGCCCTGAAGGTAGTACATTTTTATATCAACAGTCGCAGACTTATTTCTATTACATTATTATATTAAAACTCGTTGTCTTATATGTTTGAACTATTTGAGTCTCAATGAGTGTTATCCTGCTCCCTCTTTGTCACGTACCTCAATGAGTGTTACCCTGCTCCCTTCTTGTTACGTACCTCAATGAGTGTTACCCTGTTCCCTCTTTGTCACATACCTCAATGAGTGTTACCCTGCTCCCTCCTTGTTCCGTACCTCATTGAGTGTTACCCTGCTCCCTCTTTGTTACGTACCTAATGAGTGTTATCCTGCCCCCTCTTTGTTACGTACCTAAATGAGTGTTACCCTGCTCCCTCTGTGTTACGTACCTCAATGAGTGTTACCCTGCTCCCTCTTTGTTACGTACCTTAATGAGTGTTACACTGCCTCCTCTTTGTTACGTACCTCAATGTGTGTTATCATGCTCCCTCTTTGTTACGTACCTCACTGAGTGTTACCCTGGTCCCTCTTTGTTACGTACCTCAATGACTGTTATCCTGCTCCCTCTTTGTTAGGTACCACAATAAGTGTTTTCCTGCTCTCTACTTGTTCCATACCTCAATGAGTGTTATCCTGCTCCCTCCTTGTGACGTACCTCAATGAGTGTTACCCTGCTCCCTCTTTGTCACGTTCCTCAATGAGTGTTGCCCTGCTGCCTCTTTGTTACGTACCTCATCGACTGTTACCCTACTCCCTCTTTGTCACGTACCTCAATGAGTGTTATCTTGCTCCCTCCTTGTTACGTCACTCAATGAGTGTTACCCTGCTCCCTCTTTGTCACGTACCTCAATGAGTGTTATCCTGCTCCCCCTCTTGTAACGTACCTAAATCAGTGTTACCCGGCTCCCTCTTGTTACGTACCTAAATCAGTGTTATCTGGCTCCCTCTTTGTCACGTACCTCAAAGAGTGTTACCCTGCTCCCTCTTTGTTACGTACCTCAATGCGTGTTACCCTGCTCCCCCTTTGTCACGTACCTTAATGAGTGTTACACTGCCTCCTCTTTGTTACGTACCTCAATGAGTGTTATCCTTCTTCCTCTTTGTTACGTACCTCACTGAGTGTTACCCTGCTCCCTCTTTGTTACGTACCTCAATTAGTGTTACCCTGCTCCCTCTTTGTTAGGTACCTCAATGAGTGTTACCCTGCTCCCTCTTTGTTACGTACCTCAATGAGTGTTACCCTGCTCCCTCTTTGTTACGTACCTGAATGTGTGTTACCATGATCCTCTGTATGAAGTACCTCAATGGGTATTATTCCGCACCCGCTTTATCAAGTACATTAATGTGTGTAACCCTGGACTCTCTATATTAAGTACCTCAATGGGTATTATTTCGCACCCTCTTTATCACGTACATTAATGTGTGTAACCCTGCACCCTCTATATTAAGTACCTCAATGGGTATTATTCCGCACCCTCTTTATCAAGTACATTTATGTGTGTAACCCTGCACCCTCCTTGTCACGTACCTCAATGGGTATTATTCCACACCCACTTCATCACGTACATTAATGTGTGTAACCCTGCACTCTCTTTATTAAGTACCTCAATGGGTATTATTCCGCACCCTCTTCATCAAGTACATTAATGTGTGGAACCCTGCACTCTCTTCATTAAGTACCTCAATGGGTATTATTCCGCACCCTCTTTATCAAGTACATTAATGTGTGTAATCCTGCACCCACCCTCTTTGTTTAGTACCTCAATGGGTATTATTCCGCACCCTCTTTATCAAGTACATTAATGTGTGTAACCCTGCACTCTCTATATTAAGTACCTCAATGGGTAATATTCCGCACCCTCTTTATCAAGTACATTCATGTGTGTAACCCTGCACCCTCTTTATTAAGTACCTCAATGGGTATTATTCCGCAGCCTCTTTATCATGTACACCAATGTGTGAAACCCTGCACTCTCTTTATTAAGTACCTCAATGGGTATTATTCCGCGCCCTCTTTATCAAGTACATTCATTTGTGTAACCCTGCACCCTCTTTATTAAGTACCTCAATGGGAATTATTCCGCACCCTCTTTATCAAGTACATTAATGTGTGTAACCCTGCACCCACCCTCTTTGTTTAGTACCTCAATGGATATTATTCCGCACCCTCTTTATCAAGTACATTAATGTGTGTAACCCTGCACCCACCCTGTTTATTAAGTACCTCAATGGGTATTATTCCGCACCCTCTTTATCAAGTACATTCATGTGTGTAACCCTGCACCCTCTATATTAAGTACCTCAATGGGTATTATTTCACACCCTCTTTATCACCTACATTAATGTGTGTAACCCTGCACTCTCTTTATTAAGTACCTCAATGGGTATTATTCCGCACTCTCTTTATCACGTACATTAATGTGTGTAACCCTGCACTCTCTATATTAAGTACCTCAATGGGTATTATTCCGCACCCTCTTTATCACGTACATTAATGTGTGTAACCCTGCGCTCTCTATATTTAGTACCTCAATTGGTATTATTCCGCAGCCTCTTTATCACGTACACCAATGTGTGTAACCCTGCACCCACCCTCTTTATTAAGTACCTCAATGGGTATTATTCCGCACCCTCTTTATCACGTACATTAATGTGTGTAACCCTGCATCCTCTATATGAATTACCTCAATTAGTGTTACTCTGCACCCTCGATTATTTTTATACTTAAATCGGTGTTACCGCGTTCATTAAGTATCTTAATCGTTGTTACCCGGAATAATTTAGTTTCTTAATGGGTGTTACACTGCACCCTCGTCTACATGTATTAAGTATCTCAATCGGTATTGCCCTGTCCCCTTGCTATTTAGTGCCTCAATTAGTTTTACCCGGCCTGCCCCAACACTTTCTATCCCATTCAGTGTAACATAAATCTTCGTTTTACTATTCCGTCTTTGCGTATTGCAGAGTTATCTTCTCTTGGGGACAGGTATTGATTGTTACGTCATTGGTTTGGGCGAGAAAATTACGTCGTTTTCTCAAAAATTGAGGACGTTACTCTCACAAACAAGTGAGGAAACAATCAATACCTGTTCCCAAGAGAAGATAACTCTGCAATACGCAAAGACGGAATATGTGTACCCTGATCGATGTTACTATGGTTACCGGTACGGTCATGTGATTTGGTATCATTACCTGTGATATTATTTGTGTAACTAACACACAGGATAAACCTAGCCGCTAGAATTGTATCTAGATTGAATGTCAGAGTGGATGTTTACATGGAAAGATCCTTATTAATCAGCTCAGGGGGACTATTAGGATAATAAATATATAACAGTCAGGTTTTAATTTAACAACATATTATGCAAATGATTTCAGATGCACATACATTTTATTTCACTCATGCAGCTGTGGTATGTAATTATTGCCAATATCCTACATGGCGGATTTTAATTGTGCACATGTACTGCATACTAATCGCTCTTAATGATCCTTGTCAGTATCAAATATCTAAAAAAAATAAAAATCTTGTCCTTGATTTCAGGTTTTAGTTTAACAACCTATTATGCAAATGATTTCAAACAGCTGTGTATGTAATTGCCAATAGCCTACCTGGCGAATTTTAGTGCACATGTACTGCATACTATTCGCTCTTAATGTTCCTTGTTTGTATCAAATATGTTTTAAAAAGAATATCCATCAGACAGAAACCTCGATTATGAATAGTAATGTTGTATTTACATTCAGCAGCTACGGGTTACGCATACACACTTAATTTGAGAGAGAAGTGGATATTTTGGCTGTTATTGCGCGAGGTGTATTTTATAAATTTAATTGTTTGTGTTCTTGTAAATGAGATAAGAGTAGTAGATGTAACAATGTAATCGAAATAAGTCTGCGATTTTTGATAGAACAATATAATAGAAATAAGTCTGCGACTTTTAATATAACAATGTAATAGAAAAAAAATCTGCAAGTTTTAATATAACAATGTAATCGAAATAAGTCTGCAACTTTTGATAGAGCAATGTAAAAGAAATAAGTCTTCGAGTTTAAATATAAAATGTAATAGAAATAAGTCTGCAAGTTTTAATATAACAATGTAATAGAAATAAGTCTGCGACTTTTGATAGAACAATGTGATAGAAATAAGTCTGCGCGTTTTAATATAACAATGGAATAGAAATAAGTCTGCGCGTTTTAATAAAACAATGTAATAGAAATAAGTCTGCGCGTTTTAATATAACAATGTAATAGAAATAAGTCTGCGTCTTTTGATCGAACAAGGTAATCGAAATAAGTCTGCGACCTTTGATAGAGCAATGTAAAAAAAAAATAGTCTTCGAGTTTAGATATAACAATGTAATAGAAATAAGTCTGCAAGTTTTAATATAACAATGTAATAGAAATAAGTATGCAAATTTCAATATAACAATGTAATAGAAATAAGTCTGCGACTTTTGATAGAACAATGTAAGAATAATAAGTCTTCGAGTTTTAATATAACAATGTAATAGAAATAAGTCTGCAAGTTTTAATATAACAATGTAATAGAAATAAGTCTGCAAGTTTTAATATAACAATGTTATAGAAATATGTCTGCAAATTTTAATATAACAATGTAATAGAAACAAGTCTGCGCGTTTTAGTATAACAATGTAATAGAAACAAGTCTGCGCGTTTTAATATAACAATGTAATAGAAATAAATCTGCGACTTTTGATAGAACAATGTAAACGAAATAAGTCTTCGAGTTTTAATATAACAATGTAATAGAAATAAGTCTACGACTTTTGATAGAATAACGTAAAAAAATAAGTCTTCGAGTTGTAATATAACGATGTAATAGAAATAAGTTATCCAAAAGAAATGACACAATCACAGATACACAAATTTACACACACTATCCAATCACTAGCATCAGTCAGTATAGCGAAAAGCTTACCGTCCGTAATGTATGAGTTCTTCACACACTGAAGTTTATACGCGTCCTTGAGGACCTGCTGGTTGATCTTCGTGAGATCCTCGAAAACCATATATCCAGTCTTCTTCAATTTTGAGCGGGCTTTGATGACCTTGTTCCTTTTTCGTCGATGCGTAAACTTGACGATGATGTTTCTCGGTTTTTCCCGGTTAAACTTTCCAAGACGATGAGCAATGTCAAGGTCCCCCTTAGTAATATGCACCTCAAGTTTGGAAGACACAAAGTTCATGAATTTGTCCACACATTCCGCCACAGTCTCTGAATCAGATGTGTCCTTAAGTCCGTGTATTCTAGCGTCCTTAGAACACTGGAGATCACCGACCTGGGTCTCCAGGTTTCCAATAGTCAGACGGAGATTCTCATTTTCCATTTCCAGTTCGAACACTCTCCCTTAGAGTTCTTTAACAAGTTCTCTATTTTCCTCTCGTATGGTTTCTTTCAACTTCTTCATCTTGGAATCAAAGTCTGCCTTTGTTATGAGTGTAGTTAACAAGGATGTAATATCATCGAGTCTGTCCTCAATATTCTTATCCGCTCCCCTGTTCTTAACCCCGACTGCTCCTCCGATACTCTGCTTTCTGGTGGCCATGGCTTCCACTAAATATTACATATATCAAGTCAACATATATATACAAGTCCATGTAGCTATAGTACAGTGTGCTGTGAGCAGTAGTCACTAGGTAGGGTATCAGGCCATTGTCCTAACTCAAATGTCCAAAACACACATTTCCACCGAAAATTCGAAAAAACAGATACTGGTGATCCAAAAATTATACTACAAAACGTGTAATAATATATAAGAAAACCACTATTTTGTCGGAGCTCCAGACATAGGAGGAAACACGGTGGCCAAGTGGTTAAGGCGTCTGACATTCTGCTACCACTAGCCCTCCACCACTGGGTCGCGGGTTCGAAGCCTACGTGGGGCAGTTGCCAGGTACTGGCCGTAGGTCGGTGGTTTTTCTCCTTGAACTCCGGCTTTCCTCCACCACCAAAACCTGGCACGTCCTTAAATGACCATAGCTGTTAATAGGACGTAAAATCCAAACAAACCAAACCAGACATAGAACTACCCAGGCCCAGCGTGAACTTGTCCTTGATTTCAGGTTTTAGTTTAACAAGCTATTATGCAAATGATTTCAAACAGCTGTGTATGTAATTGCCAAAAGCCTACATGGCGGATTTAAGTTGTGCACATGCACTGCATACTATTCGCTCTTAATGTTCCTTGTTTGTATAAAATATGTTTTAAAAACAATTTCCATCAGACAGAAAGCTCTATTTTGCACGATTATGAATAGTAATGTTGTATTTACATTCAACAGCTACGGGTTACGTAAACACACTTAATTTGAGACAGAAGCGGATATGTTTGGCTGTTATTGTGCGTAGTGCATTTTATATATTTAATTCTTGTAAATGAGATAAGAGAAATAGATGTAGCAATGTAATACAAATAAATCTGCGAGTTTAAATATAACGATATAATAGAAATTAGTCTCCGAGTTTTAATATAACGATATAATAGAAATAAGTCTCCGAGTTTTAATATAACGATAAAATAGAAATAAGTCTTCGAGTTTTAATATAACGATATAATAGAAATAAGTCTTCGAGTTTTAATATAACGATATAATAGAAATAAGTCTTCGAGTTTAAATATAACGATATATTAGAAATAAGTCTCAGAGTTTTTATATAACAACGTAAAAGAAATAAGTCTTCGACTTTTAATATAACAATATAATAGAAATAAGTCTCCGAGTTTTAATATAACATTGTAATAGCAAGTCTAAAAGTTGTAACAAAGTAATAGATATGTCTTAGTGTTGGGAGATAAACAACGTCATAGATACACGTTTGGTTTGGTTTGAATGTATTTGGTTAAGTGTCCTTTGATCAGCTAAGGTCAATTAAGGACGTGCATCCATGTGTGTAATGGATACATGTGTTTGTGTATGTCTGCTAGATGCCATATGTTAATGTATTTGTTTCCTTACGACAGTGAGGATTTGATGCCGACTTCAGAGTGCTACCTCAACTAGCACAGTATTCCATACAGTCACATAGATAAACTACTCAATCGGAGGGTTGTATATAACTATGGGAAAGAGGTGAATCTGGGTATGTCAGTGTTACAATAGAGCAGGCGTCAATCTGGGTATATGTCAGTGTTAAAATAGAGCAGGCGTCAATCTGGGGATTGCAGTGTTACAATAGAGCAGGCGTCAATCTGGGTATATGTCAGTGTTACAATAGAGCAGGCGTCATTCTGGGTATATGTCAGTGTTACAATAGAGCAGGCGTCAATCTGGGTATGTCAGTGTTACAATAGAGCAGGCGTAAATCTGGGTGTCAGTGTTACAATAGAGCAGGCGTCATTCTGGATATATGTCAGTGTTACAATAGAGCAGGCGTCAATCTGGGTATGTCAGTGTTACAATAGAGCAGGCGTCAATCTGCGTATGTCAGTGTTACAATAGAGCAGGCGTCAATCTGGGGATTGCAGTGTGACGTGCATTAGTGTATGATTTAACTGATTGTTTATATCTATCCATACAGATTCGTTGGAGTGGTTACCATGGACATGCATTTCCAGGAAATTGATTATAACTCATGCCCAGCGTCTATCGGAAATCCTGGCCCATGCCATCTGTGTGGCGTTGCCAGATGCAAAACAGTCACTACTGGGGTAAGAAAATGTTGGAGTGGGAGATTGGGATATTTTGGTATGCACTTGACGCATGTCCGATGACCACAGTGAATATAGCATTTGTGATGAATGTGTTCATGATCATTTTATCATTTTGTCTTTATTCCATATTCCAACCTGCCGCTCCATTCCGTATCGTATCACCGTTCCGTGTTTTAGTATCATTTCGTTCCGTATTGTACTGTATCATTCCGCAATTTTAGTAGGTCCTAGTGTTGACTTGCGTAGGAATACAGGGTAAAAGTAGAGCTCAGGAAAAATTATCATGAATAGATATAATTACGAGATAAGAATATGAACTGAATAGGAAGTAAAAACCTTTCAGATTTTCATGGCCGTCTGTGTCTGAATAGGCACACAGAAACAGCTTACATAGAATGTTAATGTCCTTTAACCCATTAAAAATCTGTTTTGTCAATATCTCATCACCGATCGGAAGAATCGACAGCGCAGCGATAATATGAAGGAGTTAAATGATTCTTAAAAGCAAGAAGTATCACACATCACAATTTTTATATGACATTTATAAAACAGCTTTGAGAAAACAACACATGTCACTAATCCAAAACACCATCTTCCTTCTCTCACGAGATCAGGTTTTGATTATTTGCTTTTATTTCGATATAACAAAAGGTATTTCAGTTTAAGATCTCCTGCGGTACAATCTAAACAATTGTTTCGTACTTTTTCCCGTTGTTATTTTTGTATAATATTACTTGATATCTTGTATTTAAAGTACCTCCGCTGTGTTCAGATTATATTGATACCAAGACGTAGTTCCCTTAAGGATCCCCGTACCACTGCCAAAACCTATGCTTTGGAAAATTGAAGAGGGAACCTGGTGTTTACTAAATATGTATTATATCATACATTGCGGTACTTTTATGAAAAATGATAATGTAATAACCAAAATATATTCAATACCAGGGCCCATATTCATGAAACCGGTCTCATGCTCAAGCATGGATTCTGTGCTCAAACCAACTTTCTTGTAACTCGCTTAAATCATGTCAAACGATCAAAAAGTCAAATGTAAACATTGAAAACAGTATTCGGCTGTATGTCTCTTCAATAAATGTCCAAACCATTGACAAAATTATTTAATTTTATTAATTTATAACGGGAACAAGAAATGTGGCTTGAGTACAAAATCCATGCTTGAGCATGAGAACAGTTTCATGAATACGGGCCCAGTTATCAGAGTGTAAAACGTTAGAGAAGCTAGACTAGGGTTCGAACCCTGGACTTTAGATTCTTCCACCGACTGAAGAACATGGTAAACGGAAGTATCATGGTCCAACTTCGCTACAGTTACATCCAACACGAAATTTAGGGAGATTACTCTATATAGGAAATAACACGGTGCCTTGGGACAGGAATCTTAAAATTATTTCGTCGATTACATACTCTATCTTTTATGTTCACTCATGTAATAAATCTTCTAAGAAACTAAAATATGACTTATATCCTAAATATACTTACAGTAATATTTTTCTCTGTACTGTGTTATATGATTGGTGATCCTTTCTTGATTGTGTCGTTGTGAAGGGTTGGATCTCCTCTAAAATCTGATATATGTGTCTGCACTGTCATTATTTCGTTGTTGCTGCTATTCCGTCTTTGCGTATTGCAGAGTTATCTTCTCTTTGGAGCAGGGATTGGTTGTTACGTCATTGGTTTGTGTGAGAAAATTACGTCGTCTTCTCAAAAATTGATGACGTTACTCTCACAAACCAATGACGTAACAATCAATACCTGCTCACAAGAGAAGATAACTCTGCAATACGCAAAGACAGAATACCTAGAAACGTGAGGTTGTATTCCTGTTTGATAATTTTAGAAACTGATTTTCTGAATTATTACTTAACAACATTATGTTCATATTCCATTTCAGTGCAAACATAAAAGTGGGCGCGGCTTTAGACGAGGGTCGTACATCTGTCAATGTAAGTCGGGACATCACTACCCCTGGGATGTGAAAGGACCTTACCTCGGCACAGATCTAGAGAAAGCTACCGAGGAAGAGTACATCCACAGTTACGAATGTATACGTACTGACTGTAAGTTTTCAGCTAAAATTGGTTCTATATGGGAGATAAAGATAAATCTTTGTTTACTCATTTTTTATGTCATTTTTCGTTTTTATTTTCTGATTTATCTCTCTACGTTAACTATCTGGCATCTGATATATAAAGGATCCTACTTGAGTGTCAATGACAAATTTAATTTATTACGCGAGTTCAATAATTTTGTATGACACAAGCCAATCGCAGCACCTTCGACCTTTGATTACACGTGTGTAATACCATATTTACGACATGGCCGTTTGACATAGTAAATTGGGCCAGTTATGTGATAAAAGTACATTGAAACTCGATCAAGATTCCAGAGAGTAAGAGAGCATATTCTTGAATCCTTGTGAAAAACATATACTTATACATTTTGATATTTTTCAAATAATGACTGAAATATATATATTACCGTTTTTCATCGTACTCCACGAATATTCTGTACATTACGTGTTTCGTTATGAAGACTGGTTTTTGTGAACATAAACTAGTAGTCAATTGCCTCTAAAATATGTTAAGACACCCTGTATTTTAACGTAACAATAAGAAAACGTTTCTGTGGCGTCTACATTTTTCAAACTCAACTGATCGTTCTAACAACTGTGACGTCACACTTTTTAAACTAATCCCAGCACTCTCTCTTTCTCTCTCTGATCGGTCGGTTTTAGGTGAAAATAACAAAAGGTGCCATTTGTTAAAAAGAATCATCTCATATTTTACGGGTAAACATGTAATAAAAGTTCAGCAAACTTATTATGTGTGGGTGATTTTTTTTATATTTTTATATTAACGACTGAAATATTGCCGTTTTTCATCAAAATCCAAGAATATTTTGTATTTTACGTATTTTATTTATAAAATCTCTGACTTCCGAAAACGTTTTTGGGACGTCACATTTTTCAAACTCAACTGGTCGGTCTAACAACTGTGATGTCACAATTTTTTCAAAATAATCCCAGCTCTCTGATTGGTCGGTTTGCAGAAAAAAAATAACAAAACGTGTAATTTGTCACTAAAGAAAAATACCAAAATTCCTTTCAATTAATCATCGCATATTTTACGGGAACAAATGTAATAAAAGTTAACCTAACTTTAACATTTAAAAGGAAGAGTTAAAATTGAAAACAATTATCACAGTATGAGCATAGAAACAGAAGAAGAAACAAAAAATTAAATACCTAAAGCTGAGCAGATGCCAAAAGGCTTTAGGAACCTCCACAAAAACTTAACAGGGAGCAACACCATCTGCTCTGGAAGGGTTTCCCCTCTTGGTCCAGGGTTGTTATCGTATTGCATTTTAATTTCGATGTAGATACTGAGTAGCTGTATTCTTTAAAAAAAAAAAAGGCAAAACAAGAAACATATTTTGACAAACACAATCAAAACAATCGATTGTCAAAACTGGCATAAACCCCTCATTAGGACAATTATTCAGTTTACGTTTTATAAAGTTGCGTCCTGAAGGAATTACTTTCGATATAAAGAATTAATAAGCTTATTACTTGTATTACAGTCCTGAGAGTTCCCCCTGTGGTGGAGAATACTGAGCCGGTTTCCTTTGAGGGTGGAAGCTCTGGAAAATTCCAAACCGAGGGCATCCAACGACGGGCTCTGAAATCGGTGGTAGATGGACGAGAATCCCTCGAGAGAGTACGAGTGCGCAGAGATGAAAACGAAGAAAAAGAAAAGAAAAAGAAACGACGGAAACGTTCCACCAACTTTGACGAAGTAGCCATTGACAAAATGATGAAGATTTTTAAGAAGAAGGCAGCAGTGACGAAAGATAATTGTCACACCATGTCTCCGTCAGCCTTGGAGCTTCCTGGATCTGTGGCATATGGCGCCGACAAGCAGTTCGAAATGCAGGCAAGAATGGCGCTAAGAATCTCCCACTTTATCAGCAACTTCATGCAAAACACCGCACCGGACGAAAATTTTGGATACATGAAGGGAGGTGGTAGACTTCACTACGAGCATTTGTTCGGTGAAGTCATCGCAAACGTCATGTCCGATTTCAAAATAGTCTCAAGCGGTATATTCTATGAGCCGTACGTGTTCGAGGACATAAATGGCAAATCTCGGGAGTTCTTTGGCCCCCTAGCGTACAAGGCAGACGGCAATTATTACGCCATAGACACAGCTGGTTTGAAGGAGCGTTATACGGACGCTGATTGGTATCGCGTCATAAAAGAACGATGGCAGACAAACACTAAGGGAGTACTGAAATACAGGATGAAGAATCTGATCCGGTCCGATATCAACGGTACAAGTACCATCAAACATGAACATTATCCCATGGGTTACTGGGCTCCCAGTGTAGGGGACGGGTACTGGACGCGTCCAGTATTTAAGTGTGACGGACGAGTCGACGATTGGGTAGTCACGTACGTCGTACCCTTCATCGGCAAGAACGGCATTAAGAAGACGCTACATTTCAAGTAAGTCAGCCATGTTTATATAACTTCAACCACCTGCATATTGTGCGGTGTTTATATTTTAGCATTGCGTTTAAATATATTCGCGGACTGGACAAAAATGCTGTTTATTAATTATACGATTTTTTTGCTTTCCTGATTGAGAGTTAGAACTATTGACCACTTTTACTTATTTTGTGCCAAAGTCTAAACCCGGAAATGTGTTTCTGAAACAAGCTAGAAACGCAGTTTTTACTGAGACTGGTCCCTTGGTTACATATTATATGTGCAATATACCACAGAGCTGACGTAAACAGAAGTAGTTGTTGCGATGTCAACAAATAAAATTTGCTCAGTGCAACTGTTTAGTCATCACGACCGTATCACTAATGCCTTAGTTTATTTTTCATGTTTTGCATACCTGAAAACTAGATCTACCTATACTCCCCTATCTGTAAATCGACTCGCCTGAAAACTAGATCTATCTATACTCCCCTATCTGAATATCGACTCGCCTGTAACATAGATCTACCCGTATTCCCCCATCTGAATATCGACTCGCCTGAAACATAGATCTACCTATACTCCCCTATCTGAATATCGACTCGCCTGTAACATAGATCTACCTTTACTGTCCTGTCCGAGTATCGACTCGCCTGTAACATATATCTACCTATACTCCCCTATCTGAATATCGACTCGCTTGTAACATAGATCTACCTATCTCCCCTATCCGAGTATCGACTCGCCTGAAACAAAGATCTACTTATACTTCCCTTTCTGAGTATCGACTCGCCCGTAATTTTCATGGAAATCTAAGGTCAACACGACAGGTCATTCGTGGTCAGACTTTACAAGATAGTAAAACTTTATCATTATTTAATCTTTCAGGGGTATGGTGACTGTTGACGTGCCTCTGGATTATCTAGACATCAACCAGTGTACCCAGCCCTTTGCCATTGCCAACGCCTTCAAGAACACTGCAAGATGTGACTACCGTACACAGACTGTAAGTAATGGCGTATAAGGGACCCTAATGATACAATACACAGGTTCTTTCACGATTTAGCATACATTTAAAAATCTCCGTACCACTGCCAAAAACTTTGACTACGAATTGAAAACTGGGTTTTTTCGGCCTGGCTTTAGCTTTGATAAATCATTTCAGACTGGAAATCATACTCGAATGTAAACGTTAAATGGAGATAGACCGGGATTTGAACCCTAGCCACCTGTGCTACAGTAACATCCAAAACGAAATTAAGGGGAAGTTACTGTATATACGCAAACATCCAGAGTGCAGTGGGAAGGGGATTCGTAACGACTTAATAATGCATGTTAAACAAATACGGCATAGTTTTATGCAGTTACATAATCAATGACGGTCAAGTAAAATAAGTATTTCCAGTAAACTCATCAAAACTTTTCTCTCTTGCTCCCTCAGAAATCTGTTGGTATTTTTTTCAAATGTTCTTTATTCCAATACCACTGATTAAATTGCGATGAACGAGGTTGTTCTTGTTTCATCATGAACGTACGCTTTTAAAATGAGCAATATCGGAATTTGCATACTTTCATTCTATCAGTAACCCCTTATTACTTAGTGGTGTCTATTAAACAAATTCCATGTTTTGCTAGTGTTTATGATTGTCTACCAGGAACATTATTCATAATCAAATATTGTAATTGTTTGTCTATTACAAATGAATTTGTTTGTTTCATCCATAGTGCTCCCAGATTTCTGGATACAAGTTTACGAGGGGAAACTACAAATGCGCGTGCAAGAGAGGCTTCGAGTACCCATTCAAGGACGGACGTGAATGGGTCCAGGGTTCTCTCATTGAGCTCGAGTACCAGAAAAAGCAGCAGGGACTCTTCAATTTGTAAGTTAAAATGATAAGGGTTTGCTATAAGTATATATATATATATCATTGGTCAATGAATATTATGCAACTAATATGCAAAGTGAATACTAGAATGCTTTACATGCCAAACCCATATATATATAAACCTCGATATAACCCTGCCCCNCACTTCAAATATCGCCAAATCATTTCAAGGTCCCATGTTCTCCCTTTCTTAAGAGATCCTTTATATATTTCTTTCAATTTATCGCCAAACCACTTTATAACGCCGAAATTTCCCAACAATGGTAGTATAACGTTATTTTACTGTATATAAATGCTATTAATAATTACAAGCTTGCGCTAAACAGACTAGCTTAACGTTTAAAAAAATCATGATCATAATAGTAAAAGCTGCATATACAATAACCTTTGTTTATATATAATGATTTGCTTGTACTTTGGAGCTTTGATGTTTTGTACATAACAAACACTGTATTAAAAAGTAACTGTAAGAATCAAAATGTTTGTCCAAGTAAAGATAACAAAGGAACCCAATTAAGTAAATGGTTTATGGTATTACTGCTCGGAAACATATCATAACTTTTCATGATATTCATTATACTTACCTTTACCAGGTATGACGCAATGAGGTGCAGGGTGTCCGGAGCCAGTGGCGTTTCCTACTCTGTCTTGACCATTGCCTTCCTTATCGTCGTCTCCGCTGCCAACATGGTCGGGCTACTTTAACGTGTGGTCAAGCTCTTCTATCACGTTATGGAGTTTTTCCAGCAAAAGCATGTGATCAGCCCTCTTCTATCAAATGGATGTACTTTTCTAACACGTGATTGGATTCTTCTATCACGTGACTGGGCCCATATATCACGTGATTTATCCTTCTTATTATAACGCGCAAACGGTGCTAGTTTAACCAATCACAGACATAATCTGGTCAACAAACAAATGGAAGAAAAATCAAAATTATTTGAAATGAATTACACGAAAAGTATATTAAAATTGACAAAGTAAGTGCATTGTTTTATGCAAAAAGACATATCTAGGTGTATTATCAAATATATATTTTGTGCAAATATATGTTTTAGAAATGTAATTATGGCTTTTGTATTTCTTTAATAATGTGTTGTTCAAACAAAATGGTATATTGTGGAAATTAAGATCAAATGTGTTTTAAATAACTCATATTATTAGACATGACAAGATTATGTAAAAACCGAAGCAAACGTGTCACAGCTAGCATATATTGTAAAAAGACAGATCAAGTGTGCGAGTGAGGGAGCATGTCAATATAATGTATCATAATAAACACATCATCTTGTTTTGTTCACTGTAAATATACATATCACATATAGTGCAAAATTGAAACTATTGCAAATGTGCGAAATATGTGGGTTCTACGAGAAAAACAATTTCACCCAATAATATTATTTGAAGGAACCTTTTGTAGTTTATAGTGCTTAAATGTGATCACCTGTATATATCTCATTACTTGTTTTATCCATACGATGTTACCTGAGAGTGTGTACTTTTGTATTGTAATTGTTTTTAAATTGATCTCAGTGTTAGAAGACGAGAGGTCGGCAAATATATTTTTATATATTAATAAAAGATGTATTTATAAAAGAGAAGTCCATGCTATTGGCGCCATATTCAGCAATCATTACCAAGGCCAGATAATGTTTCATCTTTGTATAATTTTAATGTTAATCATCAATACCCGATCGAATCGGGAACCGTCGGTACCTTCCGTAAACGAGTTCGGAAAGAGCCGACGGTCCCCGATTGCATCAATACCCTCAACTATCGATCGCAACTTCTCGGCCAATTCCGGCTAAGCGCGGAATCATTCCTAGCCGGAATTAGCCGAGAAGTTGCGATTGCCTCAACTATAAGCACACCAACGTCAGCAAGAACCGTTAAGGATCCCCGTACCACTGCCAAAGCACATGTGACTGCATATTGGAAACGTTTTATTGACATGACTATACTTTTGATAAATCATTTCTGAAATGAATAGCTTTCATTGCGGGGCTGTTATGCAAAATCCATGAAGATAAAAACAGGGTTCTGATTTTAAACAAGAACCCTGGACGCAGATCAGTACAACTATCGCTGAAACCAACTGCATATATATACTAGTAAGCTGCCTGGTCAACAGAGGCAGCATGTGTCAGTTAACCATTTTACAACTGTAGACCATAATGGACACATCCGTATCAATGCATGGTAGAGTCTACTAAAGTTACTTAGGGGTGAAAGGGTTAATTACGCTATAGTCAAATATCGGAACGAAATTAAGGGGAGATAATTATTTTTTCGCAATTCTTCATGATATGTAGCGAGACTTAGTTTTCAAACGAAATTATTGTTCTCTCGTTAAGGTTGAATAATAAATGTATCACATGATCAATATACCTGGGAGATTGATACTGCATCGTTGATTTTCAAAGATCCAATCATATGTTAAGACGAAGCCAATTCCCCAAAAATCCTGACACCACGATACATTTTTGTCTATTTTTTACTTCATCCCGTTACAAATATTAACACCACAGTATTTTGTGCTATTCAAGAAACATAAATGCTTTACATTATTGATATAATTATATGGATTTATCCACAAAATTTACCGATGATACAGCAATACGTCTGCCATAACCTTCGTGTGCTATACCATGCTCAAGGCATGTTCAATCTAGCGTAAACATTGATCATCACTGTAGTAAGCAATTTCATTGATCGTGAGAGAACGCGTGACACATTATGTTGACCCCATGACCTTCAAATACATATATATATAATAGCAAGTCAACAATTACAGGACATGGAAGGCCGCGACGGCAAAAAAAGAGGTCTTCCGAAAGGAAAGGTTTTCGTTCTGGTTTTACAGTTTAGTGAGGAAAAAACCGTTCAGTGGGTTATGGTAGAAAGAAATTATAATGATAGTTGTTAATCCTATTATCTAGCTCTCGTTATTTAACGTACAACATTCAAAAATAAACCTTGTGACTTTCTGCAATTTGAAAGTTATACAGAATTAGATAAATACGATAAACAATCGTCACACGATTTTTTTTTTAATTGTCTATACATAGAACTCATTTTGCCATTCATGACTACATTACGCATACGAATCTTTGAAAATAAAACATTTATTAACGATAACATCTTTTTGTCTTGTTGTTGTATCAAATTTTAGGGCGATTTCAATTTTCCTATCATGAACCTTCCCTTTCTTGACAGTAGTCCCCCATCCCTTATTCCCGAAACTACGGTAGTTCATCGGATGCTGACGGAAGAACAACAATGATGCCGGTAGATGAAGTTTTATGGTCACCATCACGATCTCAATGCGGGAAATATGCTATTTTTGTGTTATATGAAAGTCGAGGTTATCTATTATTTATTGTGTTTTGTTGTCACTACCTAAGTTCTCATTATGGGGACTAAGATTTTTCTACTTGACAGCGATAAAACTAAGCAACTTTTACCGAAGTATGGTGTCAGGCCTTACCGTTATTTCCACCATGTAGGATACCTTGAAAAGTCAGCCTGACTAGATCCACCATCATCTACATGTCGGTGGCCATAACAGAATGGAGGATATACTTCTAAGTCTTTCTGTAGTTCTCTGATGGTCTTACAAACTTTAACCCTGTCAGGCCTGTCGTTGATTCTGTTTTTGTATCTGTCTCTTATGCAGCTACAAGCATATCTATTAATGCTTGAAAGACGTTTTCTTGTTGCAGTCCGCATTTCTACTGCAGTAGTGACCCTCTCATATCGGCAAGATGCAAGGCACCACAGATCCCCCTAACACAGGGACTGCTTCTAAGATGTACGATTTAAACTTCCCTTTCTTGACAGCAACTGCATGCTTCCCCTACATACGGTGTTTACACGTTTAAGTTGAGTCAGTACTCAAGAACTTACTCCGAATATCATAAATGTCAACTGCTAACCGGTATTCTCGGGGTTTTTTTAAACTTCTGTCAGCCACAACAAGGGAAGTTTGACATGCGATGATAGATATCATACACAGACCTTTCCTTGAAAAAATATCCAGAAAAACTCAATCCACACCAACTCGGTCCATGTCGCCTTCCTCTCCAAAAGGTAACATCGAGGTGATACCCTTTGCTTACCAAGATTCATAGGTTTCCCGCTTTTCTTCCGATAAATGTCTAATTTTCGGAGAGCTTGCCTTCTCCCTTTAATTTAAACGAGAGTTGCCAACAACTCTGTGTTGTCCGACACATGTGATTCTAATAATAATACCCTAGCTCAACTCTATTCTCTTTGCCTCTCACGTAGAAGTGTCAAGAGCCAATTAACCTGCCTTGATAATCGTTGCTTTTGGGGTCCATCTGCATCATAACCATCATGCACCAATGTCGACGGTAACTGCAGTTCATCCGAGCCAATGTTTAGAACCCTACCCCTTTCTCAGATATCCATTCATCATTCTCCGATTCCACTGTAGAAGTTGGGATATTGTATGCCAACAACAGCCATGACAATCTTGGTAGCATGCCGTGCTGGTGTTACCATGTTTTGTCCGAATGTTCTGACTTATCATCAAATTGATTACCTTGGCACCTGCTAGGATTGTCATTTATGAACGGTAAATCTTTCTCCTGGACTTACAATGCAAAACCCTTTCACCACTGTAGACCATAATGGACTCATCCAGACCAATGCATGCACAGTCAACTAAATTCACATACGGGTGCATTTGTGCTCATTACAATCTGGCTTCTATATGCGTGGGTGTTTTGATTTTCAGGTTGCGCGTGAAGCCTTTCTGCTGATTTGTAGATACACGTTCTATGCACAGGTGGTTATCTGCTCTTTAAGCTGTTTTTTTCGTGTTGTTAATGAAATTCATGCCCATGAATGCTTTTATGTTAAATCCTACATCTAACTGTCCCCTTCCCATGTCTTTTGTGTCATTCTCTCTCAAACCAATGCTCAATTTTGTCCTTAATTCTTTTGCTCAAATTTGATTTTGTTTTGTTTTGTTTTGAGTCAACCTTAGTATTTTGAAGGAATAAGGTCCTCTATGGAATTTGCCTTACAAAGTTTTAAAAAATGTTGGCAGAACCCCTTTATCATTTAACTCATTCACCCCTGCAATTTCATAATGAACTATTCCAACCTTTGAATTGGAAGAGTTCAAAAGTGTCATCGGGGATGAATAAGTTAAACAGTGGAGTCCCAATAATTTTATACTATTTCGAAACAAGTGTGATGGGAACCACTTCTCTTCGATCTGGATTCTCATTGATCTGGATTAGTCCATTATGGTCTACAGTGGTGAAAAGGTTAACAGCTATAATCATTTAAAGACAAGCAAGGCTTTGTTGATGGAGAAATACCAGAGTATCTCATATAATATCAGGGCCGTCGGCACACAGCAGGCGCCATAAAAGGAAGAGGATGGGAGATCTAGATCACTCCGTGGCGCTGTCGTTGAGATATGGGTCACGTGACGGTAGGGAAGACGGGATATTTGAATCTTTTGTTTTTGGACTACAAAGATGGGTGTAGGTATTGAATTATGCATACTAAAGTTATGGTAATTATTACAGAAATGAATAATATCACCAACATTGGGCAAGTACATGACGGCTGCCCCACGTACCCTCGAACCAGTGACAGAGTGCACCCCAAATACCCTTGAACCAGTGACAGAGTGGTGGAGGGCTAGTGATAATAGATGATCAGACACCCTCACTGCTCGGTCATCACATATAAGCTATTAGTTGCCAAGGTATTAAAAGTGAAAAATAAAATACACAACACAAAACTGATTGTATTATCATTTCATTAGACAATCATTCTAACATAGTTTCCTCTTATTTCACACAAAATCTTCATTCATATTTTCTCCCATTCTTCTACCGTAGGCTATAAAATTGATACATTGACATGATAAATCAACAATTTCACTAGTATTAAGGGATTAAACTACACAACAGAAGCTATCATTTTGAAGGATATTAAATTTTGCTGTTGGTATAACTTCTATAATATAATAAAGACAACAAACAGTGATTTTCCCAATAGTGAAATATTGCCTCTGAACCAACAATATTAAAAATATCCCTACAAATTTAATTACTATTTAATCTACAACATGTAATAACCCTTTTACGTAAATTCCACGTTCATAATGATTTACGCATTATTCTTAATGACAATACCATGTAAACATTTTTAAAAAACAGTCCCAGAAAAATGATAATTGAGAATTCTTTGTCGCGGATTACAAACTTGACTTCTTTAATAAGCAAATATGCTTGTTAATAAGAGGTGCACCAACGAGTGCTGATTGGTTGTCATGTTTATCTATAATAATAATAATAATAATTAGAGGTTCTTATATACCGCTATATCACAACCTAGTTCGTAGGTCGTCTCAAATGGTTCACAAATCATTATGAGTGGTTAAAGGGCCTTTGCAACCAACCGCGTACTCATTTACAGCCGAGTAGACTGGAACAAGCGGAATAAAGTATCTTGCTCAAAGATACAACACAGTGGCGTGCCGTGATTCGAACATGCAACACTTTGGTCACAAGCCCGGCATCCTACCACTACACTACCGTGCATGTGTTTTTCAATTTTAACACTGCATAAATACATTTTTGTACACAATATTTACCAAGTGTCTTTAACAATTTGGAAATTAACTAAAGAGAGTTAGATAAACATGATAATCAACCATCACAAGTTTGAGGACCTTTTTCTCCCACAACATTCAGATACAATACCTAAATACAATGTACCTTTGTGGTTACACTTGGGAACACATAATGCCTGTTTCCAAAAACCATTGCCATGAACTATAACGTTATAAATAGGTGATTGACTTAAGGAATGAAATGTGTTTTTTTCAACATTCATGAAACCGCGGCTGAGAGACGCGTGATACTGATAGCGTTTGAAGTGAGTGATCTTGGGACGGAGCACAGGGCAACATTAGCTTTCTGGACATATCCCATGAATCGTGTGGTCAACAATAGGTCCATGGCATTCATGCCACCTGAATTTGGTAGGGTTATGTATTAGTGGCAATGCAATTCGATGGTAAATATAAATGAAATAACTAGTGGGTAACTAAAATTGTTAATCAACTCCTAGCAGGTTTATCAAATGAGTCAGCAGTGAGGACACCTTTAATGGCTGTGGGAAAAAAAAGGTGACATTGATACTCATTCTGTTGGTTGTAGCACTTTTACCTGCAGGAGAGGTAACCAAATTTGATACATTGTTCATATTATATCAATTTAAAATGGTTTCTAAGAATATTTCAATAAAAACGGAATTCTCTCCCCCACCCCCCACTAAACTAAACAGTATTGTATAAAGCAAGATAACAAAATTACTGATCATTAAATATCAGCTAACAAGATAAAGAAAAAAGGAAGAAATTCAGAATGAAAGAAAAGAAAATCAAAACTACTGAAAATTAAATATCAGCTTGCGAAATAAAGAAAAAGGAAGAAATACAGAATGAAAGAAGGAAGAAATACAGAATGAAAGAAAGAAGAAAAACAAGTTATAAAGTAACTTAAGCAAAAGACACATGATAATTTTATAAAGACAAGTAAATTAGAACTGTTCTAAATATATAACTTTTAACTTGTAACCGACAAGTACAATGATGATGATGATTATGATGAGATTATTGATGCACATATAATATTCAGCCTAATATATCTAATAGTAATTCTAATGAATGAGTAAATTAATATATACCTTAAACTACAATATTTCTAAACAACGATGCTTACAAAAGTTTGATCGACATGATCAAATCAAACTTCATTCTTTTTAATCCTAGACTTTAAAATTCTCTAAACTACGTTTTGTTAAGCATTATAAAATAAACCAATATTTGTTTGCAGGGGAAAACTGTATATATGTAAGTTCTACATAAGAGTAATTATCTCCCTAAATAATTAATATGCATATGGAAACATTTTAACTCATTCACCTCTGAAGACACATTTGAACTCTTCCAATTCAAAGGTTGGAATAGTTCATTATGAAATTTCGGGGGTGAATGAGTTGATGAATATTATAACAAGATATTGAGTTGACGGGTAAGGACAATAACGCCACTTCTCGGGACATCCTATTAACAAATGACAGCAAGCTATTTCTTCGAACAGGTTTCCTCCTAGCAGGGCTGGGTGTAAGGACCTAAAAGAGTATAAATGTATATATATGATAAAGTAAATCATAAGCAGAGCACTACCAGATACATGACGTATGCGGGAATGTTTTGTATTTTGATGAGGTAAAATAGATTGTTTTAAAAATGTGATCTAATTTTTTCGGATTTTCGAGATTGTGAACAAAATATTCAACCAATTTTCGTTATTCTTGCCTCCTCATTTTATCACAACCCTACAGTAGTTAGCAGGTTACCAGCAAATTTAATGCATTTAATAATTACTTTCAACATCCACAAGAAGTGATTTAGGCATTTTAATAACAAAGATAACATTGTGTGCCTCACACCACATCATGACCGGGAAAATAATAATGTCTGTTATCCTAAGACTACGAGGCTTCCTATTACAAACAATCGAAGGATGGTTTAATGATGAGACTGAGCACCATATTGTGTTTATATAATCTTGAAAGTTTAGACAATATGATTGAGCACCATATTGGATTTAACAGTGTAATTTGAATAATCCAGATAGTCAATTCTCAAAAAAATAAAAATGTCTAGATCAACATTTTTTCCAGTTTACAAAACAGGAATTGTCACATCAAAGTCAGTGAAAAGCAAATTTTACAAGACCCGTATTTCCATACTATTTTGATTTTCAAAAATAGTGTTCGATATAATGAATTCTTCTGGACTACTAAAATACAATTTTTCAATTGTAGTTCCTGTCAGAATAAAAACATCTAGATTTTTTTTCTTCATAGACCAGAGTTGAAAAATCAAAGGACAGCTTGGCAAATTCAATCTGATAAAACTCATCATTATCTCACTAATTTGCATAGGCTGTGATCACTTCACCAGGATGGGAATAATTATAGATATTAAAGGACTTTTATGACTACTAACATTTAGATGCATTTGTTTTTTTAAAGTTTAATTATCAACTGTTAAACACCACATTCTTAGTCACACATAACCATTCTTACTAGGTTTTAGGCATCTTATTAAATTTTACAAAAATAAAGAAAAGTTTCATTTTATAACTATTTATATTATTATTTTAATAATATGTTTAAAGTGCAAAATTATTACAACAAAAAATAACATATTTCATCTTATTATATGTCATATCAGCAGCACAGGTGGACTCCAGGATGGATATATTTAATAAATATATTTATATATATAATAGATATTGAAATATTTTAAATTAACATTTGCTATTAAAAATTTGAAAGTCTAATATGATGTACTATTAAATTATATATGATCAGCTTCCAGCTTAGATAGAACACCACCCTATTAGATAGAAGGGTTAACCACAGGTAAAAACACAGGTAAATACTGCCAGTACTACTCAGAAACAGACTATAATCCTTCTAACAACATTCTTCTACTCATGTTATTTCAAAAAGTGGGGGAACTGAGAACAGGCCAATATAGTAGCAGCTTCCCTATATTTGCCATCACCAAAATATCCCAACATACAACCTTGTATTCCGTCTTTGCGTATTGCAGAGTTATCTTCTCTTGAGAGTAAGTATTGATTGTTACGTCATTGGTTTGTGTGAGAAAATTACGTCGTTTTCTCAAAAAGTGATGACGTTACTCTCAATAACAAATGACATAACAATCAATACCTGCTCTCAAGAGAAGATAACTCTGCAATACGCAAAGACGGCATAAGCTTTTGAAATTACTTAGTACAGAAAATGCTACAGAACTGTATAATTTTTGATTTTTTGGTGTGTAAAGCTTTTGAAATTAGGTCGCACCTCTTGTCTATGAAATGAGTGAATATACCTATTAGTGTATGGCTTGAACTTGACTTTGTATGACATTGTATTGTGCATAATACATGTAATGTAATATCAATAAGCTGTGTTGCTTACAATGATAAAAAAAATTTAACCTATGGAGAGCATCCTACACCCATATACAGTCCAACTTTCTAATTAGAGCTGCTCTGGAGAATGTGAAAGGCAAATCAATGTTACCGGTTATTTTTGTGATGCAACACAGAGTTTTACTAATGAATAAAAACGAGAGAAAAAACCCCAGTGATATCATACAAATATCAAATAAAAGAAGGATTATCAGTTATTTGAAGTTTCTACCAACATTTCTTCATATTCTTATCATTTTTAATATGATGGTCTAAACATTTTCTCCCAATTCTTTCATACTATACTATTGGTCCTTCCTAATCCAAATTTCAAAACAATAAATATTTTTGAGAGAAAGTTGAACTGTATAGCATCACACATGTATATATATATATCATACAGCCTTGCTTCCCAGTTTATGCCGATCTGGACAGGTTAGACACAGAACTTATAGAATAATTTCCATGATATCCTTAAAATTACTTTGATCAATTTAAATTAAAGTAAAATATTGTCAGAGTCATTCACAATTAAAAAATTCAACAGTTCCGTTCACCTAATAATTCCGCCCCCTCCTCCCCCCAAAAAATATCTTTTAAGTTATTAAGTTGAAGATAAAAATGTATCAGAAAAAAACCCATAGTATATATGATCATTATATTTTTCAAAATAACAAGATGCATATAGGGCCTGTATGTTTAAAACAAATTTACAAAAAGACTAAAAAGTCTTTCATACCTGAAAACATGACATATTTGAATGGATTTAGTGAAATATGTTCTGATGATTGTAAGTTCAATGATATGGAAAGTTTTGATAATGAGGTTGAGCACAATTTTGCGTTTATATGATCTGGAAAGTTTACACAATATGTTTGAGCACCAAATTGGATAAAACAGCATAATTTGATTAATCCAAATACCTAATACACGCAGTCAATTCTCATAAAAAAAAAAAAAATCACACATACACACACACACACACACACACAAAGTGTCATAATTACAGTTTTTCAAGTTTACAAAACAGGAATGCTCACTAGTCAGTGAAAAAGCCAATTTTCCAAGACCTGTTGTTCTCATCATATTTTGTTTCAAACATAGTGTTCAAGATATAGAATTCTTCTCGATCAATAAAACAGAAATTTTCACTTGAAGCTACTGAATAATATATATATAAACATTTTTCGTAAACCAAGAGTCAAATTAATGCGGTTCTGCTGCCTAGCCGTGGATATGTGACATGCATGGTAAGACTGGGTTACAAATCATGGCGACGAGGGAAGGTAGTCCCTGATTGGCTGTATGTACACATACAATGTAGTACCTGCAGAAGGCGACCGGTCCGTCAGCTAAAGTCACCCGACAGAAACATACGGGGCTTCTCCTTTTTGAGCTCGTTCTGTCTCATTTCATCGAAGGCCATCATAGGATTGATATTTTCTTTTCGCGTACTGGTAGCTGCCAAGCCTTTTTTGTTACTACTCAGTTCTTGGTAGGCTCTTTGAGCTCTCAGTAATTGCTGTAAAAGGGAGGGAAATAACAATAAATAAAACATTCCTATTTGGTCAGTTAGGTGAAAATGAAAATTTAATATGTTTCTGACCAAATAACATTTTAGAAAACCAGAAAAGCTATTGACAGAACAGAATCAATAGATCCCATACTACCATATTGAAACTAGAATTGAAATTGACAGTAGAAGGTCTCTTGAGCTGAGTTGAAGGCACAAAGAGAAACTCTGTTTGCAGGGGTTACACTACCCCAATCACAAGTCCCTTCTTTCTTGCAGATCTATATATATGATGTACTTTCACTGTGCCTGGTTACAAAATATCCAGCAAACAGCTATTAAAGGAGAAGTTGTGCTGACAAGGTTCCTGGAGCAGAAGTTAAAGTTTTAAGTTTCAAATTCCATATCTCCTGAAAAAATAGTCGAATCACAAATTCCTTCTCCATGCACATCTACACATAATGTACTTTCACTGTGTCAAGTTGCCAAAAAATTCCTATTTACCCACAAATCTTCATTTGCGGGTTAAAGGGTTTAATCAAACCCTTTGATTCCAAAGGTGAAAATAAATGTATATATACAGCCTCAACAAGCCATGAAGTCAATCCTGTATCATTTTCTTACCCTGGACGAGTGTTTTCCCACTTTTTCCGGTTTGAGGAGCCTTTGTCTCACTCCAAGATGGAGACAGGGGATTTGCCAGTCATGACGATTGCATGACATCCCGCTAACAATACAATGACGTCACATCAACAATGCATTGAGCCAGTAAGGGCAACATTGCATTATATGTATGACAGTGTCAACAGGGCAAGAGAAAAAGAATCATTCACCCCCTTGGAGTGAGATGGGGAATCTCAATCCTTGGGGAAAGATTCCCCTATCTCACTCTCAAGGGGGTGAAATATTCTATTAGTCTGCCCGATTAAGCAGAGATATCAACACTTCTAGTCAGGGAGAGATATTTCTGTCTTACCCAAGCAGGGTAAAGATTAATTGTATGGTGCCATGTCAAACAAATGCAGATCACAGTAGATCACTCCAATTTGCCAGAAATGAGTAAATCAACATTTACCGTTTTATGAAATTTCCACATTTATTGGAGGTGGGAGAAAATAGCCATTCCCTACTTGAGGAAAAAGACAGAGAAATCTAAACCCTGGGAGGAAGATTTCCTTAATGTCTTGTTCTCTGTCTTATTCCAAAGGTGGGAAAACATTCTATTAATCTCTACATTATCACAGAACCAGTACATACCTCTCGAAGGGAAGTGTTTTCCTCTTTTAGCATCAAATGGTACTGAATCTTCTGTTTGTGATTCTGATGCCCCTGAAGTTTTGCGTTTTCTTTTAAAACTTCCTCTAGCTTGTCTTTCATAGTTTCAATTTCCTGTTAAACAATTTATTGCAAACAATTATTGAAAAAGCAAACAGAAATAAAAAATATTCTATGGCTGATTAAAAAGTCAAGTTGGAAAAGAGAACATTTAAATCTCCTCAAAGTATTATTTGCATCTGAGGGTGGTTAACCCTTTCACCACTAGTACTGTAGACCATAATGAACTCACCAAGAGGAATATATGGTAGAGTCTACTCCAGTTACCTAGGGGTGAAAGGGTTAATAAAAACAAAGTGAGCTGGGGGCTCTCAAAGATATTTCACCCCACCTGCCCTGCCACAAAGTGGTCAAGTTTGACCTTTGACCCTTTTACATTGGCAGATGACCACCGAAGTCAAATCAGATGAAGAAATCAGTGTTATTAAATGACGGCTTATGTATAATCTGTTGAGGCGTGCATGAGATATCTAATACATAGGCATTTAAATACAGATCCACAGACAAAGTATTATAATAATATTCCCCTCCACTAAATGAGGTACAAGAAAGGACTCTTTTTAACTTTAAGATTTTCTATATTTTTACCATTTAAACTACTAAATATCAACTGTAAAAATACGTTACCTATTTCACACATTGTTAAAATAAAACCAATGCGTCCTAACAAGGGTTTTGCATTTCAGGTCTAGACATACCTCACAACACTGTATGCGTTCGCTCATCAACCTCTCGTTCTCCTCCTTCAAGTCTTCATTCTCGATCGTGTATTTTTTACCAAATGTGATCAGCCTTTAAAGTCAACAAAAATGCGTAAACATTTACTGTCACAGTAAATGTGAGAAAAATGCTACTATATTTTATATAAGCCCAAGAACTGGTTATAAATTTCCTGGAAGGGTAAGAGCCAATTACAACACAGTAGGAATTATGTCACACATGAATTAACTCATTCACCCCTGAAGACACATTTAAACCCCACCAAATTCAAATGTTGGAATAGTCCATTAGGAAATTTCAGGGGTGAATGAGTTAAAAAAGACATTGCAATTCAGGAATGTCAGTGCTTGTATTTACATTCTTATGACTGTTTCCTGTTTTAGAAGGTAATGATTATCTGATTATCATGGCTAACATGACGGCATTGCAGTTCAAAATCAAGACACTTTATAAAAATTAATTAACAAAATCATGGATTCAAAAGTTCACTTTCAGTTTCTTTGTCACCCACTCCCATCTTAAAAGATAAAAATATTTCTGCAGAGAAACAAATTCAATACTTCTAATAATTATTTAATAATAAATATACAAATTTGATAGAGCACTCTATCTAGCTAATATAAGCCACTTTAAAGCGCTTTACAGTACATAGATATACAATTTATAAAATAAGCATATACATTAATCAATTCAATTTGAGGACTTTGCAGGAGCTGCCTTATCAGGCGCTAACTTCTAGTCATATGCCACCTGGCTAATATCTCCCTATGTGTGTATGCCTGTGTGTGTCCTGGAGATGTAATGTGTTTAGTTCGTAGTGGGACCATGCTTCCAACGGCATCATTTATATAGTGCCACCTCACTTGAATGCTACAGCACAGATACCGCAACATCCACCCCAGACCAATTTATACTCCACCTGAGTTGTTGGAGTTGTGTGGACAGGAGTAAAACACTTTCTGTGAATATCCATGCGTAAGACGTGACTTAGGGGATCGAACACCGGCCTCCTGCGTGGAAGGCCGGAGTGTTAACCACTCGACCAATCTGCCCGTAAATTTATAATTTAATATGAGGATTCAAAAGTAAAAGTTTCCTTCATAGCTCATCTTTTTTGACTGGGACTTGAAAAAATAATTTTAAAATCTTTTCTTATAATTAAAGGTACAGTACTTTAAGTACTGTCAGAATTCTGAAAATACTTGAATGAGACTTGTGTTCAAACCCATCCATACATCTATAATGGTTAATACCTTTCCACTTCTCCGTCCAGGTAACGATTGTTGTCTGTAGCAGATTTACATTCCTCTGTTACCTGGTCCAGCCTGGAATATTAAAACATGGGGTTATATCATGAAGGGACGCATTGCATCACTTGAACACAAAATGCAACCATGATTTGAGTGTCATTTTCAAAAAGTACCTTGATGTGAAAAAGAAAATTGCAAAAACAAGATAGACAAGATATTTCTCCCTCCTTTTTTCCCTTTACCATATTTTTCTGTGTAAACTTAGGGAAAATACCTTACCATGGTCTTATATGTTAAATAATAATAATATACATATAATATACAACATTTGATATATCGCCCTATCTAGCTAGCTAGAATAAGCCACTCTAAAGCGCTTTGAAGTACATAGATATACAATTTATACTATCAATACAATTAGCATATACATTAATCAATACAATTTGGAAACCTGCTTATTATAATATATTTTCAGTCGTGAATAGGTTTCTATTACGTTTTGTAGAATAGAAACCCAGCTAAGTGTTCTGAATATGAATCTGGACAATAGATGCTCAAATTCATGGTCACTCAGCACACCTATCCAGTTAAGGTTTTTTTTAATGCTTCACTACAACGTAGTGGAAAACAATAGATAGGCTCCAGGTCCTTTACTATTGAACTACCTTGTCTGTAGCTCAACGTTGGCAGTGTCAGCTTCCCTCCTCCGCCGATCCTGTACCTGTAGGTCCTCCCGCGCTCGTTTCAGCTCCTGCTGACAAGCTTCAGCCACCTGGGCGATCTCTTTCACCCTAGCAAACAAATCATCAACTTAAAAATACTAAAGCTTATTGAAAAACTTACAATCAATGTAAGTTTCCAAAATTATGCGAAGAAAACAAATGCAGGCATGACCATGATGTAGCGAGGTTTACAAGCAGCTTGCCTTCAAATCGGTTTGAAATGGAAGATTTGACGATTTTTTTTGATTTTTTTTCAAAAACTTAACATTGAATTACCTCAAACCAGTTCGATAAACAGACATATAACGGATAATATACTGACTTAGAATTGCTATTTACTAACACACTTATTACCTATTTATAGGAACCACAAATCAACCTAAAAAGCTGACTTTAACTAGACTTGTGAGCCAGTTGGCCCTACAAAACTCTAAAAAAGTTATATATGATATTGTCTCAGCCAATCAGAGGCCATGCTGGTCATCTTGAGTCCCAAAAAATTAAAAGTTGGCCATAGCCATTGAATGTAAAGTATATTCCCTATTTATCACGTAATGTACTATGTTATCCAGCCCTAAAAAAATCAAGTTATATATGATATTGTCTCAGCCAATCAGAGGCCATGCTGGTCATCTTGAGTCCCAAAAAATTAAAAGTTGGCAATAGCCATTCAATGTAAAGTATATTCCCTATGTATCACATAATGTACCGTGTTATCCAGCGAATATACCCATGTCATATTTTTTGGCGTATTAACCCATGTAATATGACCTATCAGCCCTGTGATTGGTTGTAAGTTTCAATTGTTCCAACTGTGACGTCAAGCCTAGGACAAGTAAAAGACGTCACAGACTTATGCACTGAAGTCAAAATGGCCGCTTTTTACATTTCAGTGTTGCATGAAAATTGTCGTTTTACACGAACAAATGTCACAAATCTAAATCATGTGATAAAAAAGGATCTTACACTCGTTTTCTTTTCATAGGAACTTAATGAAACTTGTCACAAATTTTTTCATTTAAGTTCGCCAGAGGCTCGCTAAATTGAAAAGTTCTTAGACTCGTTTCATAAATCTTATATGAAATGGAAACTCAGCTAAGATCCTATAAATGTATACTATATATACCTCTCTTCATGAGATATCCTCTCACACTCGACCTGGTACTCCATCTCTTTCTTGTTTGTTTTATGTTTCTCCAGCTGTGTCTGGACACCGTCTGCTTCAGCTAGTTTTGTCTGCAAAAACGTTTGGGTACATTCAAGGTATCTTAATAAAGAGCGGTGCTTTAAAAGTGAATTGTGGAAGATTAGTATGGGAATATCTAAAATCTAAATTATTATCTTGAATAATGAAAACACTTAAGTTTCCTTCTACATGTACATCCTTTTTAATCTCCTTTCAGTCTTTGCATATAATTGCTATCACATTTTGCATGTTAATGACTTGATTCAAATGCTAGAAACAGCAGCTCAGTTTCATATTCGACATGGTAGTGCATCAAGATTTTGTTTTTAATGTAGAGATATTGTTCTAAATCATGAAATGAAAATGAAAGAATGATACTGCATTTCACTTATTTTGTGAGACACACAGTTTTGTTCTCATCTGTAAGAAGAGCACCTTTTAAAAATCTGTACCGGTATAGAAGATGAAGCAACCCCAAGGCGTGTTTCTGGCTTAGAGTTACTTCCCCTGTCAAGTTTTGTATAGCCCTTACAGTCCATTAATTGGGCCCTTATTTTGTTATGCTTCTTCGATTCTGCATGGTAGCATTGATAAAACGTACACCTCTGTTTAATTTATCTGAGTTTTGATCACAAGGTTTTTTTTTTTTTTTTTTTTATACTTACGGACAGATTTTTGATTTCCTCATTCTTCTCCTTTCGGCCCATCTCATACTCCTCAATGATCTTGTGTAAACTGGAGTTAGTCGTCTTCAGAGTGCTAACAGTTAAAGACTCATATTCACTGTTATACAAGACCAACACTACGGCTAGAAACATCTGTGACATTGTTTGTAAAATCGGGTAAATCAACTGAATAGTTTATCCATTGCTCAAGCATATTGCCTAAAGTCTCAATAATAAGTCACAGCCTATTTTCATTTTCGGTATTAGGATTCCAAGGTGGTTTATTTTCTGATGTTGGCCTATTTTTTAAGGCAGTCTTATATTCATGCTATTGGTATTAACACATCCCTTCAGGAATCTGTGTTAAGCAGGGGAAACTAATTTTGACAATTCCGTACTCAAACTAGGAATAACATTTTCGACACCTTTTTCTTAACCACTGGACTAATAATAATAATAATAATTTGAGATTCTTATATTCCGCTTTATCACAACCTAGTTCGTAGGTCGTCTCAAAGCGGTTCACAAATTATTATCCCTGGTTAAAGGGCCTTTGCAACCAGCCCATAATACCTTTCTCAACTCCCTGGGGAGCGTACAGCTGGAGCTGCCATTTTGGCGCTAACAGCTAGCATTCAACAATTCTAGCACTGCCCAACCACATACTCATTTACAGCTGAGTAGACAGGAACAAGCGGGTAAAGTATCTTTCTCAAAGATACAACACATTGCCGTGCCGTGCCGTGAACCCGCAACCCTTCGATCACGAGCCCGGTGTCCTACCACTGTTCTACCGTGCCTCCTTCAGTTATTACTGAAGACACCATGGACTGACCCAACCAATGAAGAGTGATCTCTACTACAAGGAGTAACCTGGTATTTTTGCCAGACATAATAAAGGATATGTATCCAGCTCCTCAGTCAGCCATTCCTGTTCCTTTGATTCCTCCTGGTTTGACATTCTGATCTCTTTTATCTGATCTTCCATCTCGGCAATTTTCTTGCCGTGTAATGTTTCCTTATCCTCCAGCTGGAAATATGTAGACAAAGTTATGTAAGTTTTATGAGAACTGTCCAACAGGAAATTGTATTTATTCGGCAATAAGTCCACCAATAAATATAACAATTAGGAAGAAATGCCAACAAAAGCTTTTTTATTGTTCTGTAATAAGCCCATCCTCCTACTTTCAGTCAGAGATTATGTGTTGCCCCCCCC
>NW_018406710.1:742909-803703 GCF_002113885.1 Mizuhopecten yessoensis | reverse complement strand
CCCCCCCCCAATGGGTTTATAGCAGGATAAATATGGTGTAATAGGTATACTAGCATGCATATATGATCACCCTGAAATTTTCAAAATAAGTAAGCCTTCTTTAAGCTATTATTAATATTATCATTTCAGCTCCATAAAGCAGGTTAAGATATATATTTGTATCATAACCTCTGTTAAGGGACCACTACTGAGCCGTCCATTGGGTGGTCTCTTAACACAGGTTTAATGTCTCAAATTCAGTTGTTCTAATCACTAGTCATACACTTAACTAAGATGTCTTAAGTCATACACTTACCTGAGATGTTGTAAGTCATACACTTAATGGGGATGTATATACCCGAGGTGTTGTAAGTCATACACTTACCTGAGATGTATTTGTCAGACACTTACTTAAGAAGTCTTAAGTCATATGCTTATTGGAGATATCTTAACCATATACCTTTCTGAGGTGTCTTAAGCCATAAATTCCCCCGAGATATCATTGTCATACAATTACCTGAGATGTCTTTGTCTTCAATGCTTCCTCCAGTGATTCACATCTCCCCTGTAAGGATAACAATGTATTGGTACAGATTTACAGGGACTCTTTTGGGAAAGAAGACAAATTATGATCCGTTTCAGTAAATATGTTAGATATACAATTGACACTACTGTGTGTGAGAGCACACATTGATATTTACCTGTGTAGATTCTAATTCACGCTGAGTGCTTGCATACTCTTCTTGTATTTTGTCGTTTGCCTCAGTAATACAGTCGAGGTCCTCCTTCATCATGCTCATCTGTAACAACAAACAGCTTGTACTACTGTATCTCATCAAGTACATTTGATCTAAATATGGGTTTTTTGACAGAGTTGATCATATCTTAAACCTTTACAAGATAACATGCTTCACAGTTATGTCCAATTCACCTCTGATCAGCACCTCACTGTTAGTAACCGTAGCCTCTAGCTCACATCAACCAATAATCCAGTAGATTACGTCAGCCTGTGATCCTCTAGCTCACATCAACGTATAATCCAGTAGATTACGCCAGTCTGTGATCCTCTAGCTCACATCAACCTATAATCCAGTTGATTACGCCAGCCTGGGATCCTCTAGCTCACATCAACCTATAATCCAGTAGATTACGCCAGTCTGTGATCCTTTAGCTCACATCAACCTATAATCCAGTAGATTCCGCCAGCCTGTGATCCTCTAGCTCACATCAACCTATAACCCAGTTGATTACGCCAGCCTGGGATCCTCTAGCTCACATCAACCTATAATCCAGCAGATTACGCCAGTCTGTGATCCTCTAGCTCACATCAACCAATAATCCAGTAGATTACGTCAGCCTGTGATCCTCTAGCTCACATCAACGTATAATCCAGTAAATTACGCCAGTCTGTGATCCTCTAGCTCACATCAACCAATAATCCAGTAGATTGCGCCAGCCTGTGATCCTCTAGCTCACATCAACCTATAATCCAGTAGATTTAATACGGCAGCCTGTGATCCTCTAGCTTCAGTCAGCAGGTAGTGTTACAGTGTAGGGCAACATTCGTGTATCCCAGTTGAAGTGGTACGTGTGGCGCAGAAATTTTCCATGATAAAAGAATGCACTTGAATTGAACCGTTCTATAAGCAGGGCTAAAAATGCACAATTTCGGAGAATAAAAAACAGTGTTTCAAGAATATTATGACCTTCTCTAATCTGTCCAATGAATTACATAATGTATCTTTAAAACTACATGTGACTTGACATTGTTTTAGGAAGAAATAACGCAAACTGGCAATAGTCTTCCAATAGTTTTGGTCAGGTACGTCTGGACCCCTCAATCTACACGTACCAAATTTTCCTGAGGTCAGCCTCAGTCCAGATCTGTGCCTGTCGTTTTCTTTACAGGTTCAACCGGTTCAACTGGATACGCGAATGAACCCTAGGTATTATATCTTCAGTAAGGTATGAACCTCAATATTTAGTCAGCCTATAGCTATAGCCATGAGCGTCTACCTTAAGGTGATTCTACCAGCACCTATCTTTGGGCAGAAAACCAGTTTCTACTTTAAGTTACTGCAGTGTATACCGAGAATCTTTTCATTTTCGAAGTTTCACACCATGCCAGTAAAATCCATTTTGCCCTGTGTTAATGTTGCCCTTCACATTTTATAACTATGCATATCATGTTGATTACTAACATTCGTTGTTATGATAAATCTGCCTTTACTACAGAGGGCAAAAAAGGTGAAAGTGTGGTGAATATTTCCATGAAAGCAGCAGCATTTAACCCATTCACACCTACATTTTTAAACTAGACTTGCCCAGTCTTTGATAAGGTAAGGTTACAATGTGACTTTAGGGTAGAATGGGTTAAGGACATTTGGTCAGTCTAGCTATGAGTCTCTACATTTATTATATATAAACCTTATTTACTTTACAACAATTATGAAACAAGTTATTTCAACTTATATTAATCGCTCTTGTTGGCCCGGATGTTAGCGCGTGGGGGGGGTCTTGTTGTGGGAGGAAACCGGAGTACCCCGAGAAAACCCACGTGGTCAGACAGGTGACCCCATACCTTTTCACGTCCGATCGGGGAATCAAACCCTGGCCGCCTTGGTGAAAGGCAAGTGCGCTATCCACTTCACCACCCAACCACCCAAGTACATTTATTGATATTGTGATCAGCAGACTGTTACACACTTCGGCATTGTGGTAGTCCACCTGAGCCTCCAGCTTGGCCTGCAGCTCTTTGTTGACCTGTTCTGTGGTGTTCAGGTCTGCGGCCTGCTCCTCTAGCTTCCTGGTTAGACTCTGACACTGCTGTTTATGGTCCAGCAGCTGGTTGGTTTCCACGTTGAGAGCAGTTCTCAGCTCCTCTATCCGAGACATGTACCCAGCCACAGCTTCCTATAATAACACAGTACATAAAAATACTTAGAGAGTCAGAACAGACTTATTTCATTAAAATAATATATTCTTAAACAAGAACAAATACCACAATAACTGTCACCTGAGATGCCTTATCCTCCCTATTTCTGTTTCATGTTTGAAGAGGATAAAGCAGATTGTATTCATGCATTCAAGTTCACTCTGCTGGATTTCAATAAAGAGTAGGCTGTAGGTTTATAGTATAGGTTATAGGTTTAGACTAGCTAGTGTAGGGCTTCATGCGTATGTGACAGTTAAAAATTCATAACCCTAAAAGAGTGGAAATAGAACTAAAACTACCCTAGTCTCGCTTTCATATCACACCTCTTTGACAACTATCATATATTTTTTTAATGTTTTTGTCTGAGGCTCAGTAATGACTTACAAGGACACAAGGCCCCATCAATCAATCAACGGTTTATCGTATATATCTGAGCCCTGACCTTGTTCTGCTCCTGCTGTTTCTGTAGCGTTGAGATGATGTGTTGAGCAGCCTCTGTGCTCCCCTTCAGATTCTGAATGGTCTTTTCCTGCTGTTCAAGCTTGACTCTCGCCACTTCCGCCTCCGACTGTAGTAGTTCATTCTCTTGAACAAGCTGCAGGTTTTCTTTTTCCTGATTAACAGATATTAAGAAATTTTACACTAAATACCACTATTACTACAAAACGATTACTACAAACTGAATGCCATGCACAGGTTTTGCATAACTTTGAACTTCAGATTTTGTCTTAGTATAACAATAATTAACCAAGTTTCATCAGAATAAGTCATATTTGGGATTAGCATGATATGCATATTAATAATTAGCAGATTTTTGTTCGACTTCAAACTTAGCTTTTGTAATTGTATAATTTAGATATTGAACAAGATCTGTTGGAATTTGGTCATATCTTATTTCATGGAAAATGCCAACCAGTCAGAATGCTGATAAATTTTTAACAGATTTTGCACAACTTCAAACTTAGCCTCAGTCTTTGTATATTGGATGTGCTTAATACAATGTTTCATCAAAATCAAACAATATTTAAGTACCAGTCATCGAAACGTCACATAATACACTTATTGGTTGTGTAACAAGAAATTTTCATAATATTTAAGTGCTTGAGTCACGGCATGGCACTGTGTTGTATCTTTGAGCAAGATACTTTACTCCACTTGTTCCAGTCTACTCAGCTGTAAATGAGTATGTGGTTGGGCAGTGCTAGAATTGTTGAATGCTAGCTGTTAGCACCGAGATGGCAGTTCCGGCTGTATGCTCTCCAGGGAGTTGAAAAAGATATTGGCTGGTTGCAAAGGCCCTATAACCACGGATAATAATTTGTGAACCGCTTTGAGACGACCTACAAACTAGGTTGTGATAAAGCGATATATAAGAACCGCAAATTATTATTATTAACTAAGGTGTTGAAATTACTGATCAGCATGCAGTGTGCTTATGAACTATGTGCAGATTATGCTTATCTCCAAACGTAGCCTTAGCTTCAAATTCACATGCTTACCAAATGTCATCAAAACTAGGCAATATTTCAGCAAGTTATCTTGCCAAAATCAAAGTGCTGACTGACAGACGCTCCCAATACTATATTTCCAGTCCAAAACTTTGATAGGCATATATAAAGGATGTACTGCACAGGTACAATACATTAAACTCCTTACCTGAGCTGCCCCCTCCAACTGTGTGCGACACACCAGCTGGTCATGGTTGTGTTTCTCTATGGCTAAACTCTTGGACACAGTCTGAAAATGTAACAATCGAAAAAATAAAGTTAAATCCAACGAACAGCTGATCTCAAAATCAAGTCAAGGAGCTGGCAACACAATGTTTCAGTGTGAAAATTGTTTAAGAAATCTTTGATAAGGACTGACACTTTCAGCCTTTTAATAATGAAAACCTTAATGAAGTCTTTCAATGATACAGTGACTAAACCATCATTTATTTAATCATGAAGAAATTCTTTCTCAGGTACTGCATGAATTTGTAAAAGAAACAGATGATATAAAAAAAAAACACCGAATAATATATATTTGTTAATGATAGATGTGCACAAAAAACAAGCCAGCAAATTCTTGTAACGAGTGTCCGCTTCAAGATGTGTCTGAGCTCGATTCTTTATATTGTATGTATTGGAAATTAATTTTGTTTGAGGACAGCTAGAAGTGTTTGTGATAACATAGTCAGGTAATACACTTTCATCATTAAAACCGCTGCTGCTGCACAGACTTGAAAGACATGGAACCCAAAACAAACAAACCTACAAGAGATAACCCTTTCACCCCTAGGAAACTTTAGTAGACTCTACCATACATTTATTTGGATGAATCCATTATGGTCTGTAGTGGTGAAAGGGTTAAATAATCTGCAACAAATTTCAGTGTACTGACCTCAAGCTGAGACTGGACGTCCTCGAGCCTCTCCTTACCCTCCTGTACCTCGGTCTCCAGGTCCCTCACCAGACTCTCGTTGAATCTCACTGTGTCCTGTGCATTCTCTAAATCTTGCTGTTGAGTTTAAAACACAAATCATCATTCAATGTATTTTATTTTAATACATGGAACAGTAGAAAAATAATTTCAGTGAAATGATCTTTCTATCACCTATAAAGTTAAATGTAACGCATTATAGAACTATCATGAATCCATATCATAATCTTCAATGTTTCATTGTAGCAATGTGCCCATGACTAAATTGTGAAACAAGGGGAGGTCACTTTCAGTGATGTTTATGGCAAACAGCATATATATGAACTTCATCATTCAGTACTGTAAAGCTATTCTACAAAAGATATAATCAGATACTACATTCTTCCCAACATTTGAGACACATTTCAGTGTTAGTGTTAACCACGTTTTGGTATTGAAATACACAAAAATGTGTATCCAGTTTTCATTAGAATTTTTCTTCTGTCTCTTTATACATGATTTTTTTTAAAACTTATTTGGGGCCCTTTTTTTGAAAAGAATAGTTTGATCACTGCATTTCATGCTTAACAGACTACTCATACCCATTGAATATCAGTTACATTAAAAAGATAGGATATCTGGTATTCGACAGCAATTAACTAGAGTTGGAGGAGAAATATCTAGAGAGCAGTGACCTGTGAAGGAGGCCTAGAATGAAAGGGGTCAGTTAACATATGCTTTTCATAGAAGAAATTTGTAAGGGATATTTACTGGGGAACGCATACTTAATGAGGGAGCAGCACCCATTACAGAATATATGTTATGCCAAGTTTGAGGAGTTCCTGACAGACGTGGTTAGCCTGATTTTTATCATTTACCATACATACATTAAGATTAAGAGGGGACAGTGGTGGCCGAGTGGTTAAGGCGTCTGATCGTCTACAATCACTAGCCCTCCACCACTGGGTCACAGATTTGAAGCCTACATTGGGCAGTCGCCAGGTACTGACCGTAGGTCGTTGGGTTTTAACAGGGCACTCCGGTTTTCCTCCACCACCAAAACATGGCAAGTCCTTAAATGACCATAGCTGTTAATAGGACGTAAAACACTAACAAGAGAAATGACCACTAACCATCAATATGTCACGCTCTTCACAGGCACTTTCGTATTCCTTGGACATCTTTGTCGTCTCCATGTCTACCTGCATCAGCTACGAGAAAAAAAAACTTTCAGTAAATAAATGTTCTTCGTGTACCTTATGAGATCTTTTTTTTATAAACATGTTGTTTATAAAAAAAAATATGAACAAATATAAAAATGAAAAAGAAATATCAATAATTATGTAATTGATAAAGTAATATAAACGGTTACATGTAAGTAGAACTATGACCGGTCAGAAAGGGCACATTGTGTCTCAGACGGTATATATTTCCAATAATCACAAAGCAGAAATCAAAGTGATTACATCTTGGTTTTCAAAATTTCGGTAAATGAGGTGTTACACTCATGTAATCCAACAATCACCATTTACCATCAAGCATGAATAAAGTCAGACAAACAGAACAGAAGTTGAAACTGAAAGGTGGCCATCTGGAATTACGGGATCTGGCAAATATGTCCTTATTCACCAGGGTCCTGTTCGTTTATGCGGAACAACCTGTTTGTCCGTTTTTAATTGTAGCAATTTCAGGTATAAATCCTGGCGGACCTGCAAATGTTTATGTAGGCCTTGCAGGGCTTTGTCAAGGCTCGCCTGAAAGCAGCATCGGATTACTAGGTCCAACCTTATTTAATAAACGAACAACTTTTGTTTTGGTCCAACCGGTTTGACCATTTAAACAAAAACGGCCCAGGTAGACAATTCATAAAGAACCCATTATCACCAAGTTTGAATTTAAGTTATAGCAGTTTATATGTTATCCAATCAGAAGCGATGGGCAATGACCTTGCCTGGTAGCCATCTTGGATTTCCGGAATCTGGTATTATAATAATGATCGCATTATTTACATACGATATCTATCAAATACCATTTACCACTGAAATGAACATTGGAGGGTCATAAAGGACATTGCAAGGTTTTTTGACAGTATATCTACTTCTGTTCTATTTTTAGAAAAAGTGACCTCTATTGCACATCTACATATAACATTGCATCACCATATCAAATTTCTAAAATTTTAGACGTATAGATTTTGATATACTCTCCAGAAACAAATGTATGGAGAGACAGAAGAACAATTAAATTACTATAGGGCATCTGCATCTCTCATGATGGAGCCCTAATAAGCTTGTTAGGTATATGTTTGATACATTTAAGTTAAAGATCTCAGAATCTTCAGTTACCCAACCCAAAGTTTTTCACAAATTGGATTTTCGGTTAAGAAAAGTTAATATCAAGCCAATATCTATTGATATTTTATCTTGTTTAACAGATCATGTTTTCCTTGTATTAGGATCTAGAACAGAAAAACATTTTAATTCTATTCTAAATTGACAAAATCTGGGATAGCAGATTTGAAATTCTTATTATTCATTAAGAAAACCTGAAACCCTTGTGAGAGTGATTCCACAAGTCAGTTTCAAAGTTTCACTTGGTATTTATTTGCAGGTCTACAAACTGTACAGAGTTACAATTTCTCCTCAGTCCGTCGTCTCTCACAGCCTTGTATACATAGTTCTCCTCTCTTGCATATAGCATCCACCCTCTGCTCCCTAATTTGGGTTCACTCTACAGCAAGAGGGAGCTGACACAGCATGACACTTCCTACACACCTTCCACAAATCGCTAAGCACTTATAAGATTTTACCTGGCTAGCATATTTACACTACAACACTCTCCTCCCTTCTTTTAAGTCTAGCTCTGACTTTTTTTTAGACCTGAAAGGCAGACTTACTCGAGTCTGTAGCATTCCAATTGTTTTCTGTAGTTGGTCTTCCTCGTCTGTCTTTTTAGCTTTGATATCTTTCAGCTCCTTGTCCGAAGACACCAGAACAACTCTCAAGTCATCGGCTTCCTCTTTGAAATCTGCATTAAAAACAGCCATAGTTTGGTTTGGTTTTATTTTGTTTAACAGCTAAGGTCATTTAAGGACATATCTCTCTGTTTGTTGTGGATGCATGCATGTGTGTATGTGTGCTGGAGACAGGGTATGTTGGTGTACTTGCCTCCTTGTGATAGCACATATCTTGCATTAAAAAAATCCATAATATACAGCTAGCCATTAACAGTGGATTACTATAAATTAAGTCATCTACTTCCCTGATGTGAAGAATATAGGGCAAAAAAACAGCTCAATATATAAATAATTCTAAAATAACTGTTTATGTTCAGTACCATTTTTTTAATAGATATCTGGGGAGTTCCCTGAGAAAAATATCACATAGAGAAGTCATATTTGTAAGAAGATGAGGAGAGATCGATCAAATATTCAGATACAGTTTGGAGTGATCTGTTTTAATATCATTTAAAACTAGTTACATGTCAGGTTTCTCTCTGCCTCAATTAACCTTCTGCGAAGTTCTACAAGCTCAGTATCAGATTTTTCACCAGTAGTGGTTCGCTCCGTTCTCTCTCTTTGCAGGATCTGTAAAATAAATCACACGTAGAATTATAAAACAATGTCACAAATTTGCATTATGGCTCCCTTTTACAATCTGTTTAGGCTTTTTACAGTGTAGTTGGCATATCTTTGTCTATTTTTACAATAGAGTACAATACCCTTCACGATCTTCCACCTGAGGAACTGGTTAACTGTTGACAACCCTATTTTATATAAATGTAATCTCATCTACAGAAAACATGTACCATTGATATAGCGGTCGCCACTGGCAAAAGTAAAACACGATTGGCGATTTAAAACTGCTCTTGGCGAAAATGCAGATGAGGCAGTTTTATTTAAGTTACTATCGACAATATAAAAAACTTTGGCGATAACTGTTTCTAGAGCAATTGCTACAGGTAAATTTTCTGTCCCTGACATCGCTGTGAACTAGAACGTTACATAACGGATGACTGCATTTCCGATAAATGGCAAGGTCAGGTATTGGAACTCTTTTGTGTTTTAACAAAAGGTCACCTGTCAACACAACGACACTGCCTGCTATCAAAATCGCCAATTATCCAATTATAGCTACATTGTCTTGTTCAGAGGGGTGCTCTGTGGAGAACAATGAGGTAAGTTAGGGTCGGGAAAAGGGTTGTTTTAATTTGATTACAGTAGAGTAGATCAGTCCCGTGAAGTGATGCCTGGCAATAACGAGGCACGTGCACGGGAGTGTTTACATTAGACGCAGTCGGGATATTTTTAATGACTTTCTCTTTAATTTTGATAAAAAATAACAAGATATATTTACCAGGGTACTTAAAACGACATATTCCACTTGAACTGTGTTATTCTTGCACAATGCTCAAGACGACAATTTGCCAATATTTTGTTTTCAGTCACCGATATACATTTTTTTTTACAAGATGTGAGTTAATTGACATTTACGCTAAAAAAATGCTTTTTCTTTACTGACAATTATCAACTGATGATATGGAAATAAATAACCACTATTAAAACTATTGATAGGATGGGAAATTCCTAAATTATCAGCCTTTAAATTTGGTTGAAATAATATGCTCCAATATATATATGTTAATATCTCCCTTTAATATTTATTTTTACTTTAACAGATGAAATCTCTCGTCCTGGCACTTTAGCAACATGGAGCAGCCTGTTTGGATATAGAAGCCTGGTAGTTTGGATGCAGAAGGCCAGGGAATGTCACAAAAATAAATAAAAACAGAAATTATTTGCAGTGTTTTTTGTTGTTGTTTTTTCTTGTCATAAAACATAGAAAATATAATTCATTTCAATTATTAATTTCCTGTCTAGGATATATTAGAATGCATATAATGGAATTTATAAATTAAAATTTAAAGGGAGGGGGGCACTGGTCCATGGTCGCGCGCAATCAGGCGCATCTGTTTGTTCACAAATTAAAATTTGGCGCCGCTGAATCAAGACCCATAGCTCGCCCTGTATAGTCAACTAAGTACACCTAACACAAAGTTACAGGATACACCTAAAACATTGTTTTGAGACCTAAATAATACACTGATTGTTAGGCTAAACCTGACCAACCCAGGAAATAAGCCCCTATTAACCATGGTATTTTGGAATTTTATTTTATCATTTATAAAATTCAACTAAATAAAGACAGTATAAAGAAGTATTTCTGCTTTAACCCAAACACTGGAAATGATTATATCTGACAGTGGACATTATCAACATCAAAATATGCAACTGATAAAAATCCTTTTCAAAAGATCTACCGTATGTACTTAAAAGCTGTAAAAAGTGACATAAATTTGTAAAAAAATAAAAAAAAATAAAAAAATATATATATTCCATACCTACCTACCAAAGTCCTGGCTCATGATTAGATAAACACAATTGCTTAATACTGGCCATATCTCAACTACACAAGAAACCTTATGTAACACCGATAACCTCATCTATTTCATAAGAGGTCCATTCATGTCATACCTCAGTGAGCTGGGCGTTTTGGTGATCAATCTTGGAGATGTGCTGTTTGAGTTTGATTGCATCCGACTCATACTCATCTATGCGTTCTGTCATGTTATTGTTGGAACTCTGAAAATCAAAGTTTTATAATCAAGTAACAAATTGAACTTGAACTACAAGAAAGTTATTATGCATTAATTAAATGTAAAGGGAAAAGGCAAAAAACATGCATTTTGTGAGAGATTCAGATCAAGGATCAGTGTTTCTCTCAAACTGAAGTACGTACTGGGTAACACAATTGAAGAATTTCCTAATAAAATAATTGAGACTATTGTACACTTGGAACGTCATGACATGATATTAGATACAACAAAGTCTGTAATATATGTAGCAGTTTCTAGCAATCTCAAGTTTTACTTAACTCATTCACCCCCGAAGACACATTTGAACTCTTCCAATTCAAAGGTTGGAAAAGTGCATTATGGAATTTCAGGGGTGAATGAGTTAATACACAAACAAAATACTTACCTACATTGTTTATGCATAAAGTAAAACTTTGATATTACATATTTCCAAACTGATGAATCTTATTGAAGACTATGTTAAGTTTTTCTAGAGTTCTGGTGGGCAGTTTAAGGACAGCTTACTGTATACCGGGAAATGTTTGTCCACCGTAATGAGTGTGAATTTATCGTTACAACGAACATAAATTTGTAAATAATATAATATTCATAGTAATTTAATGTGAAGGGCAAATTTAATATTGGGTAAAAAAATATTTTACTGTCGAAGGGCAAAAGTTTGACGGTATACAGTATTCATTTTGCTCAGATAGTCAACTGGTGGCTGGCCTGGTGTTCAGAGTTTAATACAGTCACGATATGAAGTGTAGTAATGTACCACCTATACTTATAGAGGACCAGAATATGAATTGTATAATTGGTTACATGTCAGCTTCTGAAGCACAGAGAGGAATTGGCCTTGTTTATTACATTCTCCCTGTTGTGATCAGAGGGCTGTGTCTATACATGTAATGTTGAATTTATAAAAAAAAATACATTCAGAGCAAAAAAACAACCAGGATTAACATGAATGAAACAACATATTCGTTTGATGTTTTTTGCTTGAAAATGTCATGTATCTTTGGTTGAATAATATATTATTCTTTTAATATTTATTACATTTAATCATTTTTCATTACACAAATATTATTTTTTGTACTGACAGGCAAATGTTCTTAACTTTTTGTTAATAAAACAAATACAAATTTTCATAATCAAATCACATATCAATATGAGGTTGATGCTGTAAAAGTTTTGTTCCTAAGCACAACTAAGAAGAAAGAGAAGTGATAAAGAACCATAAAAAAACTCATACTAGGCCCTTTCAAGTATATCCGGTTCAACCGGTTTGTCTGTTTTTCAATGTAACATTTTCGGGTATAAATCCTAGTGGACCTGCAAATATGTTAATGCAGGCCTTGCAAGACTTTTGTCAAGGCTGGTCTGAAAGCAGCATCAGATAACTAGGTACGACCTTATTTCATAAACGAACAACTTTGGTCCAACTGGTTCAAACAGTTTGGATCCCGATAAACAAATGTGGCCTAGAAATCCAGCCACTTTGTGGAAGGGACAGAATTCTTCCCCAACTCCCAGAGAACACTCGGGGAATATATATCACACCAGTTAATCCAGCCACTTTGTGGAGGGGACGGATTCTTCCCCAACGCCCAGAGAACATTCTGGGAATGTATACCGCACCTGTAGCTGTTCCACCTCGGCTCTAAGGGCTTCGTTGGCCTGCTGCATCATGAAAGGAGGCTGGGCTTCAGCGAAAAGGTCGTCGCCAAGATCCTCAAAATCTATGCTGTTGTCCAGGTTGGGTGTGGTACTGGTGGAAGAGTTTAGGTGGGTGGTGCTACGAAGGTTATATCGTATCTTCTTTGGCGTAGTGATTGTCTGAATATAAAGAATTGTGTAATTTTAGGTTCAGTTTTAAGTGGTTCTTCCCACCGATTTGCAATATTCTTAAGTTTTCTTTTCTATAGTTGCTGATTTTTGCACCTCTAGATAAACTTTTGTATGAGTACTAAACGGAAAATAGAACCAATGTTATCTAAAGTAAACACGGGTACCTTTACATGTCAAATATAGTGCAAAAACTTTGGTTTTGGATGGAAACATTTCCCAGAGCTTTAGAAAATCAATTTACTTTTTGGTTTGACAGCCAAATTGTGATACTATGAACCGTTACACTTTTGCCCTCCCAACTTTTTGCCCGAACATTTACAGTATCCCAGTGCACTCCACCTGTGATGTATCTGCCCTTCTGCCTGTCAGAGATGTTTTTATCAAGTTAAACCATTTCCAATCCTATGCTGAATTCCCATTGTGTTCAAAGGCCAAAATAAAATACATAAAGAGAGAATAGTTCCTTTTCACATTGATCATCGAAATCTATTTTCTCTAGAGAATGTCTATAGCGAGGTACAGAAACAAGATGTACCTGGACAGTTTGGAAGTGGACGTCCCTCTCCAGCTTGCTCTTTAGTTGTTGAGCCTCTAAAACAGTGGTCAGTTCTGTTATAGTTTTCTTCTGGGAAGCCACCTCGGACTCGAGTTCCATCTCTCTCTTTTCTGCGGCCTCCTTCTGTTCTGTCACTGTTTGCTTGAGCTGTCCCAATATATACAGAACAATATATAGCGTTACATTGATATTGTATCTCACTGTGTATGTTTTACCTGTTAAGGACTCGCACAACTAAATCGGCCAATCTGACTGTCATCCCTACCTAAAATTTGTTACGGTTAAATACAGTGCCTCTGAGTAATTTAAATGGGTAATTGTTGAATGAAATCTACAGATACTGAACTTAAGAAAAATGTAGTTTTAGTAGATTTTGAAATGTGATGGCGGATTGATATCGGGTCAAATGTCGGGGGTTTTCATGTCCTACTTCACCGGTTTGGCTTGTAAACTTCCGGTTGTCAAAAGCAGACACATGTAGAGTTCTTATATGCCATTAAACCAGCCAAAAATGCCTTTTGGAGCCTTTTTCAGATATTTATCTGTGAATCTAGACAGTTGTCACTAGTGTTGAACTTCAAATAGTAACGCTATTGGCTCAAAAGCTTAGTAATAACATATAGTACATGATTAAGTTTTGTGTGTACTTAAAAGCCTGCTGGTTTAGTCCTTAGTTACAGTTAGACAGTAAAGGTAGCCCACTCCTCTGAGACTACCGTATTTGTCCAGCAATAAGCCCAAGTCTGGTAATAAGCCAATCCATATATATTACAGTTCAGTAAAAATGGCAGCAAAAGCTGTTTTATTGTCCTGTAATAAGCCCAGCTCGCCCTTTACTTTCAGTCAGAGATCATGTGTTGGCCCCCTGAGCTTATTGCAGGATAAATACGGTAGTGAAATCTCACTCTAAAAACTGCTAGGCTAAAAGCCCAATTGACTAGTCAAAATAAATATTACTTGTCATGTTGAATAATACTGGGTTAGTGGAATTTGAACATGGACTAGTAAAATTGGAAACCACCAGCCTAGCCTGACTGACTAGTGGTTTTATATCAAATTAATTTCTAGTCCTGGTAGTGTTCCTGTATATACGTGTAGATGAACAGGACTTCTAATATCTTGCCTCTATCCGCAGTATTAAAGAACTATTACCAGCTAGATATGACCCTCCTTTATGAAACCTTTAAATCAAAGGTTGGACCTATACCTTTAAATCAAAGGTTGGACCTATACCTTTAAATCAAAGGTTGGACCTATAAAGATATAGAATATCAACAGGATGAAAACTACCCAAGAGGTATATATCCCCAAAATACTCTTACCGTAACAACTTGGGTCTCGAGCGACTTATTCTTTTCTATGGTGGCCACAGAGATGTTGTCTACAGCCACAGGAGTGCGTGTGGGTGTGCCCACATATTCTTGTTCGGATTCTGTTGGATGTTATTATATAGTGTATAAAATTTAATATCCAAAACAAGCCAAATTTTTTCTCAAAAGCATCAAAATTTCTTTATGAAACAAATTCATCAACTTGGTCTTATTGAAAAGTTTCATACATCAAAGGTTAATAGAAATACTTTTCATATATTGGTATTCTGATAACTTTTAGTTTTTCAGATCAGTTTCAGAATTCTAATCAGCATTTTCCAGAATTTAATTATCTAATTATTCTGGGAGTTTTAAGAGGAAAACAAATTTACTTTTATTTAAAAGGATACGGACATTCAACCCTGGTAGACTTCAAATTGATTAAAACAATCAGCAAGAGTTGAATCTACCATAGGATGGAATATTCCCCATCCAGTCTGAACAAACGTGAACGAGTCTTTTTAATGTTCATACTAAATAATAATTGATACAAAAGTTAACTTTCAATTAATGCAAAGTCTAAACAATCATCAGTACCATCGCTACTTTGTTTTGCCATGAGGTCAAAAAACAAGCGTTCCAATTCCATAATACGTTGGCTGCTGGTCATGGCGCCCTCCTGGGTGGCGTCGCTCGACCGATACTGCTGAAGCTCAGACTTCAGGTGCTGAATCTCCATAGCATATTTGGTTACCATAGGGTTGTGCTCCATTTTGTCCTCTAAACTACGAATCTCTGCTTTTAAATCCACCTGAAATAAGATATTCATAAATCAATCTAGTTTTAACCAATACAGTTTAGTTAAGCCTGTTTCTCTACATATGTGTCACTATTAAAAATACATTATTAAACCATGTATTGTAGTGTGAGACAAATGTAACCACTTTTGTATGCCACATACAGAAATGATAAAGACATTATTTAGGTATTGGACTAATCACCAGAGCCCAGCATTTCAGTGCCTGATTAGCTCACCACAACAACTTTTTACCACAAAACATCCATGTATTACATGCTAAACAAGGAACAAGTCATTCAGATTGATATGTCTCGCCTATGCCCCACTTATGGAGATGCTGACAAGTCAATGGACCATGAAAGGTAGGCCGCTTCCTGCGTTTGATGCATGGATTGAGATGTACTACCTAAGATACATCTATGGTCCAAGTTTGGTTGGTGTAGCAATTATACTTTCAGAGAAACTAACTTAAACACAAAAGTTGATGAAAATGCTGACAAAGTCAATGGACCATGAAAGGTAGGTTGCATTCAGGATTTTTTGCATGGGTTGAGATGTACTACCAAAATAAGTATTAGAATTTAACTTAAACGCAAAAGCTTAATGTTGACGATGTCGCCGTAAAAGCAACACCTTAGTCTTGCTTCCACTTCGTGGCGGCGAGACAATAACTAACGGATGGACGCCCAGAGGTATGCGATAATACGACCTATCATAGGGCGGGCATATAAAAACAAGATTATTTGGCTATTCCTGGGTATAGTTGAAACAGTACCATATGCATTGGTAGAGAAATATTCTGTGATAAACGAACAGTCTTGGAAAAGAAGTGGGCCAACCTAATATGCGAGGCTCAAAAAGCAGTTTCGGAGTTTAGTGTCAAATATATAATAGTTAATCAAGAATTATATGTGGTACTTTTACCTGTGTACTTAAATTTCTAGTATGTCATTAAATACATGAGCAAACTGACCACATTTTTATGAAAAAGTACATTAAACTAGTGATAGTTAGCATTTCGGTTTTGGTCAGGCAGATTTTCCTTCGGACATCTGTTAATGTAAAGGATATGAGTTAAAACCAGGTTGGTAGAATCAAGTATCTCATGGCAAAAATGTGATAAAATAAACTAATATCTATACATTTGACCTACATTGACACATATTTTCTCTCATTTCCCTGTGTGTAAGAAAGAGCTTTCCAGGGTAAGAAAGGGGTGAAGAAAATTTCAATCTTACACCTTATTTCATGTGACGTGACGTCACAATGGCTCGACAATGATGTGACGTCACAAATTTGGAACTCTCCAATGCCGCAATGCGGAAAAGGCGACGTGATAAAACAACAAACCTTTTACGATATATTTACCTGCACGTTAGAAAGATGGTGATTAATTTTCCTGCACAAACACTGTTTGCCAATATGGGATGTGCTAAATCCGGCTGGCTAATTCGTTTTCGTCTAAAAAGCTCTGGGGGGAAATTTGATATTTTCAAAATAGTGACCAGTCCAAACGTATTTTCATGGTTTCTGAGCTTATTCTGGTGGTTGGAATGAGATGAAAATACTAAAGCCTCGGGTTTTACCAAATTTTAAAACCCCTTAGGTGGAATTTCCCTATCCTATACACCCCTGAGCATGAAAGAGTCTTATAATATTCCAACCACGGTGACGTCATCAATGCATTCCAGTGAAAGGAAAATGGATCTTAATTTTTGTCCAGAACATCTTACCATTAACTCTTGGAAGAATCAGTTCCATTTTGTATTACTTACCATGAGTTCTTCTGAATCGGCCCATCCTTCTTTAGATTTGATAGTCTTCTCTAGCCTAGTGATATGGTTCTCTCGGAATTTAATTATCATTTTTGTTGACTGTAAAATCTTGTCCTTCTTATTGCAGAGTTCTTCAAGTTTCATAATCTTCTCTTGTAACGGCTGAAATAGTTTGCATATTTTGAATGTAAATAATACATGATTTTTTCATTGATTATTTCAAAGAGGATTCAAATAAGTTTAGCTTTTTAAATGAATTAAATGAACAGTTTTACAGTAGTACATCTGTCAGCATACAAATTCTGAATTTAGCATTTTTGGTCGTGTATTAAGCTGAATTATGATTTTGCTAACTGAAGTTCTGTTTTTTACTACATACAGTGTATTATCATTGGGCCGATTCATCAATGTGCTAAGCTGTTAACATTTGATTATATGCTAAAATTGGAGTCTGCTAAAAAAGTGCCTTTACAGTATTAATGGACAAGAGGTTGATATTGCTGTACCTATTTGTATTCATATAGGTTTGTTTTGTTCTTGGCCCATCATTTTACGCAAACATCATTAGAAAATGATTACCCGTATACAAAAAATATATGGCAAATGACTTTTTAGAGAATTTTTGCAAACGTTTTCCTGCAAAATATGATCTTAAAGAAAACTTTTTGAAAATAATGTATTAATTGTAAGTTCAAATAAACACTCAGAGGCATGAAAAAACGATTGCCATGTAAAATTAATGCAAATAAGAACTTTTGAATTATATTCCAAACCTTTAAACACGAATGTCTCGTTCAGTCAATTCATTAAACAAACGTTTTGCTAATTTCTGTTATTATCAAGATGGTGTTTTCCAACAGATTACATTTTTCAAACATTTCCAAAGCTTACATCAATTTTTATGCACAAATCTTTTCTATATATACCTTCAAACTGTGATAAATTGCAATTTTCTGGCAAAACATTTTGCAGTAAAATGTGAATCCCAAAATAGGACATATATAGCAAAACCTTTGATCCCCAAATTTTACAGTACATGTTTTAATGAACATGAATTCAAAATGGAATATCATATTTTGTCTGTTCATGGGATATTTGGTTCAGGTTTTATTTGCAGCATCTGTTTTCCTTTGTTGGAAAAAAAATGACTTGTGTTTCTGCTACTATCCTCAGAAAAAAAGGGTAGGTAGGTTTGCAGTTTTGTTATTATGGACAATATTTTAGCTTTGCTTATATAGATCAGGAGCTCTGACTTTAACAGTGCATATCACTAAATGCCAAAACAAACTTCAGGGTAGGCACAAAAATCTAGGGTAGGTAGGGTCAGCGGAAACCATTTTTTTTTTTATTTGGCCTTATTTGAATTAAGTGTCACTGAAAAGGTGTTTCTGTGTACTATGATCTTTTGCATTCAAAAGTCGGAGATACACTTATTCTTACCCTCTTGTCCACATCAGATTTCTCCTTTAGCATCATGGCATTCACAAATCTCTCCTTCCATACAGACGAACCAGCTTCATGGTTTTTAGGACCTTGTGACTGATCAGTACCTAATCAAATATATAACACCATCAATTTCTGACTATAAATGTAGAAATTACCTTCCACAATATGAATTATAGTGTACCAGCTGGAAACTGTCGCCCAGTCAAACTTTTGTCCTTCCAAAGTAAAATCCATTTTTTTTTTAAATTAAAAAATATACAACATTAATTTTGATATAGTGCCCTATCTAGCTAACATAAGCCACTCTGAAGCGCTTTACAGTACATAGATATTCAATCAATACAATAAGCATATACAGTAATCAATACAATTTGAGGAATTCGCAGGAGCTGCCTTATCAGGCGCTAACTACTAGTCCTATGCCACCTAATATCTCCCTATGTGTGTGCTGGAGATGTAATGTGTTCTGTTTGTAGTGGGACAGTGCTTCTAACGGCATCATTTACAGTGATAATTCCACACAGTACATTTAATTGCCATGTATATTATGTTGTTTACTAATATTTGCTGTAATGTAAATTTGCCCACATTACTGAGGGTGAAAAAAGGACAAAAAGCAAACTGCAGCGAAAATTTCCCAATATATTATAGCTTATAGGACTTAATTAGATCTGCTAAAATTAACTTTTTGACAAATACTTTGACAGTGTATGCCAGGGAACAACTAATTCAGTAAATGGTAAATGGTATTTGAACAATGATCTTAAATGAAACAGATGTTCAAATGAACTTTGAGCATTGATGAAAACTTGATTTGGTAACTAGTCAAGGAGTGATATTTCTACCTTTGCTTCAAAGTTTTTTGGTTGGGAAAGAGTGTGATATTTTAACAGAACTGAGAAAGTATCATTCATATTTTCTGACATAGAGAACAACTGTAACATCAATTAATAAAACGTTTCAACTATTTAAATGCTATACACATATTTATGATCAGTGCAATCACATAATATTTATAAACTTAAAACACCAATCTTTTTTATTCTTTATATACAAATTGCCTGAAGAGCCCCAAAATTGGCAATAGTACTTCTCTTGTGAGCAGGTATTGATTGTTACGTCATTGGTTTGTGTGAGAAAATGACGTCGTTTTCTCAAAAATTGATGACTTTAATCTCACAAACAAATGACGTAAAAATCAATACCTGCTCACAAGAGCAGATAACTCTGCAATACGCAAAGACGGAATAGATATGCCGGACAGCCATTTCCAATGCATAGTTATTTTTTGACAGTAATTCAGAGATCCTTGAAAAGGGATTTTCATCTCATTGCTCTAAATTGTTCAACATTTTAACTTGAAAAATAATGCCAAAAATGTTCCTAGAGAGGTCTCTAAATATGCTGCCAACAAGAAATTAGGTATACATTCAGTAAGCTAAATACTTCTTTCTTTCCACAGTGCGCTTTGAATTATTTATCTTACTTGTTAGAGCCGCTCCACCAGCAGAGAGTAGTTGTTGGTTTTCCTCCTTGAGACGGCGAATCTCAGCTTGTAGTGACATCAAATTTCCTTGCGTATCTTCATTCACTTTTGCCTGTTTTTGTTTAGATATGATAATGTTAACACAATTTTAGACACAAGATTCATCAAGCCAACAGTTTTATTTATTTTTATTTCAAAACCCATCCAAATCTAGATTTTGGTGAAAGAAAAGAATCTGCTGACAAAAAAGCAACTAATTGTTTAGCTATACATAGCAAGTGTTTACCTGGGCACCCTGAAATATGAAATGAGTAAGAGCAGCAGTGTATATAGTATATTAAGTATATATATCCTTGCTTTTTTGGAACTGGTAAGTGTCTTAAAACATGGATGCCTCAACTCCCATACAAGTTTATGTAGTGTCATTGTTTCTCAAATTACTATAAATAGTAACTATGACCTTAGCCTTGACTTTAAAACCCTAAAATACAATTCAAGGTAATCAAATACAAAATCTTTGTTTAAAGTTTGAATGAAATCTGTTCTCAAATGGCTGACCAACGATGTACCAGTGCAACAATGGAAACATTCAATTTCGATGTGACCACCAACTGATGAAAAATAGCAGTTATATCTAATGCTAAGATGTTTGAGCACACTCTCTTTTCATGCATGTGTGTAAGTGCTAGGGCTGTCACAATATATCAGGAAACCGGTATATAATAATACATAGCCATATCGTATCGCAATACAGAGAAGAAATTTCACTGTATTGCAATATTTTTCAAGGATTTATCTTTGTGTATTTTCTTGGTGTTTAAACTTTGCACATTTCTACACATTCTGACAGACATGCCAATAACCATTTATCAGGCTATAACTAGAGGTGGGAATCAGTTTAAGTTTCGTCATTGATGTTTGGTTTCACAAAAATCTTAAGTCTGTGTGATCCATATATGATTAAGTTGATAACATTCCGACAACAATTTTGTTTTAAATTGAACACATTTTTCCCACAACAATACAATGTATATATATTTCAGGATATGTGTCACAATACGTTCATTCTGTGTTGCAATATATATATCTTGAAACACTCCGGGCATATTGTGACACCACTAGTAATGTAAGTGCATACAAAAATATGGAGTAATGTATGTAATATTTCTCCGAATTCTCCTGATAATTTTGCTCTCACCTTATTCTTTATCATCTTTGCTCGTCGAGCAAATTGAAGTGTGGACAAGGTCTCCCCGAAATGTCTGTGGAAAATGTTCAAAATGTGGTACAATTGAAGATATTAGAAACTGAAACTTCTTCATTAATAATATATTTTATATGTGATCTTCTAACTAATTTCTGAAGATGAACATGCAATATTCAGAGAATAATCAATTCTGAATAATGATCTATCTGAAATAAAAAAAAATAGAGTTTGCATTTTTAAGGCAATTTTTGGCGACACTTAATGAAAAGTTTGATTAGTTCATATTGTCATAAAGCATTGTTCAACTCATTTACCCCTGAAGACACATTTGAGCTCTTCCAATTCAAAGGTTGGAATAGTTCATTATGAAATTTCAGGGATGAGTGAGTTAAAATCATGCATATAATGTATTTTCTATCTTTTTACCCCAAACAATATACTCAGAAGTCTTGTACATTTACCTTGAGTCTGGATGTACACAGGCTATGATGCGTGTCTTAGCATTTCCACCTAACGAGTCCTGAAATGGTCAAGTAGATGTTTTTTTAAAGCAGCAAGAAATTAACTTCACTTGTTTTAGTTTTAACAATAATAAATTTCATCATGAATATAGATGGTTCAAATTATTATTATAAGTTGGTTCAAAAGATATCTTGGGTTGATAGTGTGAAACAAGTTATGGTTAAGTTGAGTTAAGAGATTAAAGGTCATAAAAACAAGCGGCATAAGGTCATACAGGGTCAAATAATGCAAAACAAAACTCACTCAGGATCCAACAATGTAACACAAGTCATTCAGGGTCAAAGAGTGAAATAAAGGTCATACAGGGTCAAACAGCCTAACAAAGGTCATACAAGGTCAAACAGGCTGTCATACAGGGTCAAATAGTCTAACAAAGGTCATACAAGGTCAAACAGTTTGTCATACAGGGTCAAACAGTGTAACAAAGGTCATACAATGTCAAACAGTCTAATAAGTGTCATACAGGGTCAAAAAGTATAACAAAGGTCATACAAGATCAAACAGTCTAACAAAGGTCATACAGTCTAACAAAGGTCATACAGGGTCAAAAAGTGTAACAAAGGTCACACAGGGTTAATTCCCAACAAATACGCTGTAGTCTGAACAGTTAAGTGACGGTAGTTTTGACTCCCAGTTAAGCTGACTTTATTCTTTATCAACAAGGGACCTTATACTTGTTTCCAACAACTCACCCTGAGTAAGAAGGTCAGCTTAGACTCCCGGTAAGGTATGTGTCGCACTTTGTCATGTGCTATATCTACGAGTGACATGATACACTTTCCCAACACCGACAGAGATTTGTTGATGCTTCCAGCTTCCTATAACACAAACCAAACACATTTATAAAACATAACAGAACTGTTCACTCTTCTAACATTATTATGTTTTATCACAATAAGCTTTCATTTCATAGAGCTCATTCCTGAAATGTTATATCCTTATGTAGAAAAAAATGTATATTTACTTTCAGTCTCAGACCATCTGCATTTGAATCTTTTTGCCGTTCACTTCCAGCGAGGTCGACAAGATTTAAAAGCGATTCCTTTACATTCTGTACTCCAGACTTCTGTTCCTGTAGCGAGAAAAATGTGGAATTATCATAAGTGTTAGTCAAACCGGCTCATGCAGCCACCTCCATAAAGAGACCACCTGTGTTATCAGACCACCTGCATTATGAGACCACCTATGCTAGATAATTTTAGACCAACGTTCCCCATTGTAGTGGTTTCATTGTGACCTGAACATGTATTTACTAAGAGGCTGCGCTTTTTGAACTTCCTAAGAGTGGTCTAGATCTATAAAATGAAAGTTTGACAGCACCAGCAATTGATTGCTCCCCCAAACATTTCTGAAGCATTAATATTGAAGAAAGGAAAAGAATTCCACCACATCTGTAAAGTTTATATATAAAACAAATGACAGACAAGTTGTACTTCTAGAATACTTTCAGTGGATTTTTTTTTTGGTTGGTTGTTTGGTTGAGGTGTTTAGCACCTACATGAATCCGCCCTTACAGGTTTCATCTCACTTTCGTCAGTGGGATGAAACCCGTAAGGGCGGTTCATGTAGGCGCTAAACACCTCAACCAACCAACCAACCAAAAAAACATCTGATATATTTTTTTCCCCCATATAGGTCTACATATATTTAACATGTAGGCGCTAAACACCTCAACCAACCAACCAACCAAAAAAAAATCTGATATATTTTTTTCCCCCATATAGGTCTACATACTGATAAAGGGAGGTAACCCAGGGATTTTTAATTAACACTTACTTTAGATTCAATAAAGATGGTAAAAACGGCGTGACTCCTGGAGCTCTCACGGTTCATGGAGGTGGAGGCAACTCTTCTATTCCTCCATCCGTCATTCAACACCTAGGATTTGTAAAATCAGCACAAAATTTTTAATGAACAAACATCCCCATTATCTACATATGTACATTAATATCGCTTATATATTTTTTAGGACTAAGGAGTGATGGGTAATTTTAAAAAACAATCGAAAATTAGATGAAAAATGAATACCGGTATATTTAATTTGAGGCAAAATTTAAATAAAAAAAGTTCAGTAATAATATATACTGATAAAGCATGGTATGTTTGAATCTGAAAATAGCTAGGAACTATTGTAATTCTTCATATAAACTAGTTTACTTTTTGCATTTTGCAACTCGCAGACAACAGCATTTATATCCGTTTAATGACCATTTGTGTGACACCATTCAATGTGTAGAAATTATGGATATGAAGATTCAAAACATTTATACACTTGTACTTGTATTTCTAAACATTTTCTTCAGGTTGGTAAGTATGGATTATGAGAAGTTCTTTTTACACAACCAATAACATTTTCTATGTGACGTTTCGATGACTAGTGTGATATGTACACTGTCACCTTCATCAGACAAATGACCAGTGAAGCGTATGCACATAAAGGTGTAAAATGTGTATGAGTTGTCCATAAAATCGATGTCGATTTCGGCTACGCTGGAAACGTATGTACAATAGTTGTTATATGTACCGAAATGACTCAATTCAGCTACGCTTTGTTAACACTTGGTCATAGATGTGCGAGAGTCTTTGAGCCCCCTCGTCTCGATTTAGAACTGGCCCACTGCCGCTTGAGCAGATTGCTCTCTCTGTCTGTTGAAGGTGACAGTGTACATATCACACTAGTCATCGAAACGTCACATAGAAAATTTTATTGGTTGTGTTAAAAGAACTTCTCATCACTTTTACTTGTAATTTATACATTCAATCAAAAGTTACTATATTTTCAACAAGAGAAACACATTAGTCTACAAAACCGATTATAATTGATCACCGATTATATGAAAATGTGATGGATTCCCATCTCTAATTTTCAGATGAAATAACATCTAACCTGGTAGGCCTCACTAGCACTGGTGACGGCCTTCTCTGCCAGGCCGTCCACATAGACGCCTTTCTTCATACTCTCTCTTAAAGACAGGCTCATGGTGGAGGGATCCAGGAGGTCATACACCTGCTCGTGATAAATCTCTAGAAATGTGCACCTCATTAGGAACTCCTTACCCTTGCCATGCTGAAATAAAGAAATAATAGGATATATGAAATGTCTTTTATTGCCAGAAACAAGGGTATTCACAATTATGATGGCCAACAATTATGATCTGGTGCTATAAATCTGGTCTACCAACTCTTAATCCTTGCAAGATTTAGACTGTGATTTCAGCGTCTGAGTAAGTCGGTCCCATCCGATTCGATGCAGACAAGACTGGCTGCATCCATTCATATTAAATTTACAAGCAGAAAGGAAACGTAAACATGAGGTTGTGCAGATTTTGTCACAATTTACTACCAAAAAAGCACAGAACAATAATTTCTAGTGACTTTAAAAAACTACCTGATTTAGTTCCGATGAACACAACTATTCCATTAGTTTCGCTGATGAACGAAGACTGACGAAGGGGGGTGCTTCCATGTTTACATTTTTGCTGAATTGTGTTACACATATTTTGATTGGTTGGTGAATACGTTATTCTAGGGGACACAACTCACACTGACTGCGAGATGGCAGACCTGGGAGCCTTCAATTTGGAAAAATGAAATATTCCAGTGGTTCAAAGAGTGCAAGTGAGTGTAGCCCCTGGAGTATCGAGGATTTTGGTATTCAGTGGAAGTTACAGAACACTTGGTATTCACTCGCAGTTGCTAAAGCAACATCTGTCTTTTTGGCATCATAAAATAATGATGCAAAAAACTGTAATACTGCATGTATCCTTTAAGCCGTTAATTTTGTTCTGTGTTGAATATTTTTATAAATGTGAATTATATAAACAAATGATTTTATATAAACAAACTGACCTCTAGAACAACAGGATAAATAGTAAATTCATATCAAATTCAATCTCTTACCAATTCTTGTTCTCTTGATACGAGGTTGAATAAATACTCAAAACTTCTTGGTATTATGCCTCTGTTTTTATGCTGGAAATTGTCAGCATCTTCGCTAGGTCCTTAAAAACAATTCAAATGAAGATACTTGTTAATACTTTGTGCATATTTGTTCAGGCTAATTAAGCAAACCCAAAACTTTGCAAACAATTTTCACACTGAAAAACTTTTAACAAATTAAAGCAGACTTTGTCCACACCATTATACTTTATGCACATATTTTTCAGCCAAATTAAAAAATCCAACTCTTTGCAAACAATTTTCACACTGAGAAAAACTTTCTTCATTTGCAGACTTGATCTACACTGTTTAAGCCGTACGCGTATAACCAGTACATTAATTTAGACGATTGCTCAGTCCAAGGGCATTTACTTTAAATGCATTCATTAGCTATATATTAGAAAATATATTCATGAAACTCAATCAAGTCGTACTTACCAAGCATGGTGAAAGTTTTACCCGATCCTGTCTGGCCACTAAGGAAATGAAATGATTAGAATGATCTATTATGGAAAATCACTGTACAACAATTAACACCTACATGTACATCTGGACAAAAACAAAAATCACAATTTTACCATTAAAGTCATATCATTAATTTAAGTAATTTTATATTAATTTGATAATTCTTTTATTATTAAAATCCATGATGCATTTTTCTCTCATTTCCCTGTGTGTAAGAAAGAGCTGTCCAGGGTAAGAAAGGGGTGTAGGAAATTTTCTATTCTACACCCCATTTCACGTGAAGTGACGTCACAATGGCTCAACAATGATGTGATGTCACAAATTTAGAACTCTCCGATGCCTCAATGTGGGAAAGATGATGTGATGAAATTAAAACCTTTTACGATATATTTACTGTACACTTTAAAAAGATGTGATTATTTTTTCTGTGCAAACAATGTTTGCCAAAAATGTGATATGCTTAGTCTGGCTGGCTGATTCGTTTTCGTCTAAAAAGCTCAGAAAAAAAATATGATATTTTCAAAATGCCAACGCATTTCATGGTTTCTGGGCTTATTCTGGTGCTTGTAATGAGAGAAAAATAATCTTTCATGCCCAAGGGTGTAGGATAGGGAAATTCCACCTTTGGGATTTTCAAATTTGGCCAAACCCTCGTCAAAGCCGGGTTTTACCAAATTTGAAAACCCCTCGGTTGGGATTTCTCTATCCTACACCCCTGAGAATGAAAGAGTCTTATAGTATTATGTTCATGGCTAATATGTATAAAATGTAAAAAAAAAATAAAAATAAAATTAAAAAAAAATTGGAGTAAATTGCTTTGATTATAATTTTTTCCAAATATATTTGTCAACAAATTATGGATATATGTTTAACTTTCACATGACAGTTAAATATAACTGTACTTTCTATACATGTGTATAAGTAAGACATGAGAGATAAGTATACTTACTATGCAAAAATTGTGCCATTATACCCACTGACACAGCTCTCTATCAACGTCTTCCCTACTACCGAAAAAACAGCTTCCTGGCAACAAAATGTAAACATTGCATTGAAAATAGGGATGAAAAGATGCTCTTATTTAACCTGTAACAATTAATATGTAAATTTGAGCCCAGTGCATGCAGGGCTATAGACAACAACGGATAGCTATATAGCCCGATAGTCTGAAACTAGTGAAATTTCCAGCTGAACTAGTGGTTCTGACACCGCTAGCCCAATTTACAAGTCAAAATGTCGCTGATCTTATTCAATATTGAATAATCTTTGGTTTAGTGAAATTTGCACATGGACTAGTAAAGCAAGAAATAAAATACCCCAATAGACTAGTGGCATTTGAAATTAATTTCAAGCCCTGGAATGAATACATTATAACCATTGTTATTGGTCATACAATTGAGGTGTTTACTTTATGATCAAACACAAAACAGGCGGGGCTTTAAATATGCTTTCATTCAATATCCCTATAGAGCTAGTTGAAAATGTCATGACTTCTGGCCATGGTGGGTAAGGACTAAATTACCTGTTGTGCATTGATGTTGACAACTTGATCAAAAGTGAAGATTTTTGGTACTGGTTTTGTTTGTACTACGACGGCACATCCAGTTTGATCAACGTCAACACTCTGCTGGTGTCCGGAATCTCCCTGATCAGGAGGACGGATTCTCACAAACACTTTGATAGCATCCCCATCACTGTTCAAACCAAAATCATTTTGAGCATGTCGAGTGCACAATCACACACACATATATATATATATATATATACCAGTATTACACTTGTTAGTGCAAGTGACAAAAACTAAATCTCTTGAAACTTTAAATGATTAAATTTAACGTACTGCATATATCATTATATATATATATAATTAACAGTAGTGATGGGCTGATGATCGATTATAATCGAAAATTGATCAGTTTGACCTTTCTGATTTTGATTCTAGATTGCAAATTCCATTATCGATATAATTGGTCCTTCATCGAAATCAAAGTTTTCATGTTTTCAATGTAAAAAATATATTGAAATTCATATATTCTTATATATGACATTTATTATATGATTGATAAAACTGCATAAAAATTGCTTGAAATCCATTCATTATAAAAGAACGAAACCTGGAGTATAGTTAACAACTCTGTCTATTGGTGTAATGATAGTGTTCTTACTTTATTTGGATATTCAATCCCATAAAATTATGAACCAACTCTGCAATCGATCATTGATCGGTTTACTACTTCCGATTACAAACCAATTATTGATTATGATTTTAAACCGATTGCCCATCACTAATTAACAACACTTCTTTAGAACAACCTCAAGCTCTAGTTAAAATGGGGAAGAAATTTTCAGAAAATGAAGTTCCTCATACAAAAGTTAATACCAGACCATAATCTGAACAATTCTACAAATTGCTTTTGTCCAATTGCATTTTTTATAAAAAAAAATCTTGCATCCAACGAGTAAAATTCATTTATAAAAATTTCATCAGAAATTAATTTTTAAGCAAGATATTGATGATTCCAGTTTTATTTTGTTTTAAGATATATAACTTAAACATGATCATGACCATTTTCTATTTGCTGATATACATATTACTGCCTCAAAATACACCTTATATCATCCAAGAATCAACTGATATTATTGATGTATCAGTTTAGCTTGTTCTTATAACCCATACAGAATAACTATACTGGCTTTCACTCTTTTCTACCTTGCTATTTCTTCAGCACCATTGGAACCACCTGAAAGAGAAAGAAGAATTGTCAAACACAGTTACATGTTTTATATTATCGGCTCCAAATATGAGACAACAATGCACAAAGTGACTTATATATTTAGGAGATAATGTATTTATGGAATGCTGATTATTCAATTTTCACTTTAAAAGTTAAGTATTAAGCCCTTCATAATCCAATTGTAACAGGACTTATGAAGTTAACTTGTGCAGATCTAGATTGACTGATTGATTGGTTTTACGTCCGCTTCACTACCGAGTAGTTCGGTTAAATTATCCAGCAGAAGAAGGAAAGACAGGAAAATGAGTAGAAGGGATAAAGTATGGAGTGAAGGGATAGAAAAGGGAAACAGAGGAGAGAAGGAGCCGTTTATCCAATATGTGTTTAATGTATAAGCCTAATTTTTTGTAAGTTGATTCCTAGGCCTAATGTTTGCCTTAACTTATATATATCTAACACTAATCGTATTAGCAACACCAAGCCTGGACCGGAAGTGAGGTACATAATAAAGGGATCTTTTTCGTCCGAGATTGGACAGTTCTCACACGGGCCACCATTTATAGTCCCATCCGACGGAGTGTGAACAAAATGTTGTGGTATATATGTTTACTCCATATATAGGTAACGAAGATCACTATTTTCCAATGCCTCTGCTAGCTAGGAGTCGAACACAGGACCTCTGACTTACTATAGTCTTACGCTCTACCGAATGAGCTAAAGAGAAATTCTCTCTAGCCAAGTCGGTAGGAAGCAGCTAGTGTATTGTACCAAGGTGACATACATGTAACAGGAGAAGAAAGTAAAATGCACAGCCAGACTGAGATTCAAACCCAGGACCCTCCATACAGCTCTAGATGGATGCTATACCAATTGAATTACCTTGTCCTTCTACATGTTCATTCTTCCCTCCTTTTTCTAAGACTTTGACCCCAAAAAGATACAACCCAGGTTTCATTTGGTACCCCCTTGAAGAGAAGAGGAAGACAGACACTCAACCATGAGCTACCTTAATTTTAAGCCACAGGTTGCTAGAATGAATATTACCACCACTACAGGAGAGGCGACGCAACATCAGGCTGTCTTACTACTACAAAGTCGTTGAGGGGTTGGTGCCAGCCACACCACCTCAGAGATACCTGACAGCCCGCAAACAAGGCAGTGAGGAACATCCGTGCCAAATCATATACGGACTTTGATATACCACCAACATTGTCGACCGTTCAGCCCGTTTAAACAACAGAGGTTTAGTCGTTCCATCAAGTAGGTCTGAACATGTACAGTACAGGAACTCGTTCCTAGTTAGAACAACTATAGACTGGAACCACCTAAGTGACTCAATTGTGAATTGTGACACTTATCGAGGCGTTGAAATCGATCAGCCCTCGAATCGCTCGATTAATTACATCTGCGCTCTCTCACCCACTGCAATATTACCTTAATTGGGATCTAGCAGTGTATTCCATACAGATACAGATATTCATACCCTGCCTACTCTCTGCTCCCAACGACGACGACCATTTATCAGAAATCGTCCGTCCGTCGTTTAGAGCTATGTTATCGCAGCTACACTACAGGTTGCCAGCAAACCACCCAGTCCAGTTCCACTATATGTTTGAAACATTTATCTATATACATCTGTGAATGTATAATATCCTGTGTAAAATTGAATGTGATGTAGATATATGGTGTCGTTACTAGTACCTGGCTATTCAGTTTGTTTTCTTAAAGAACTAAATATTCTGAATTTAAACCCATCGGTTCAGATCTGGCCATGCCACAGCAGAAGGCCACAGGGTACAGTAACGCGATCCTGGACACAAAATCATGCATACGCCTTATTGTCCACATCTCCCTGATGTACCAGGGATTGACAGTCTGACAATGTGCTCTTGTAGCTGACCATTCCAAATTGATGTTGCCAATATTGCATTGTCAGCTTTACAGCTCGCGATCGAACAGGCGATGAACTTGTTCGGTGATGTCACATTCAGGCATCAAATATAGATATTTTGATTTTTCCTACAAAATCATGATATCTTATGAAAATTAAACACATCGGTTGCAACTTACCAGCAGTCATGATCGGTTTGTACGCAGAATGTATCGACGATATCCTTATTTATACCGCAATATTGATGTTTCGAAAACTGGCGCTAACGAGATTCTCGTTGTTAACGAGATAAAAAAAAAATGCGAAACTCTCCGTTCATTTTAACAAAAGTTTCTGCAATAAACAATGACAGTGAAATGTAACATGCTTGAAAATAATTGCAATTTAAATATTAATTATATCATTCATTCACTTTTACGAAAATAAAGACTGCCGCACTAACCACAGAAAACCCTATTACGTCACAATAGGGGGGTTTCCCATCTCTACGTAAACAAAAACACGTGAATGTGTGCTGTTTACGTCGTGAAAGGCAGTTTCGCTTTACGTGCATGTTTAATGCAGCACAACTACGTTATTTTGTACTTGCAATATCTATAAATAGGATAGTGTAACATGTGGTAATTTCATTGCGACGGAATTATTTTTACAATATGATGAGACGGGCTAACGGTTTGGTGATGAGATCATTGCGTTATGGTCATGTGAGGCTCTGGAAGATGTTCTGCAACAATCCCGTGCCCGACAAGGACTTGACTGCTGCCCAGACGATTTGGGACTACATGATACTAAACCACACACCCAGAAAGGTAGGGTAGATGGAATTATAGAGACCCAGTGCTTGGTATCCCATATTCACTGAAACAGGCAAAAGTATGCACAAAACTTTTTTTATATAAAACTATACCCAGTCTAGTTACGCTACACTTTATCTCTTGATATTCTCATTTCATCAGGGAAATATTTGATCCAGTTGTTCCGAATTTTCATATAATTGATTAAGGTCTCATGCTATATACATATATGTATATCATGCTATAACTGATATGGGTCACAGCACATCTTTGTATGATGCAATAGCTATAGGAGAACGTTGGAGAATTAAATTCACGACCAGACCGGGATTCGAACCCGTGACCCTCCAAACTCTAGACGGACGCGCTACATGCTACCGGCAACGGACCATGTCAAGCTCCGCTCTACAATATATATACAGCATTTAACTTCTTTCACATAGACATTGCAATTTAATTGACACCACACGATATATTTGCTATCTAAGTCCGTATATTGACACAAACACGTTTTTTCTCATCTGGAATATTATCAAGATAAAAAAGAACCTTGTATATATAGTAGTTTAATCAAAAGTCTGGAGGGGAGGACAATCGATCCAGCGGAATCTTTTTTTAATTATTTATTTTATTATATTATTATCATGATACATCTGCATGTCGTCGATTTGTTTTCAGAGTGACATCATACTCGTTCTGGGTAACCATGACGTCAGAACAGCTGACTACGCGTCGAACCTGTTCTTGGACGGAAAGGCAGACTGTCTACTGTTTTCAGGCAAAGTCGGAGTCCTCACACGAGGTAAAATGTAATATTCGAGTGGAAAACTGAGCCATCACATTAGGTCGAAAATGAATAAAACAGATAATAGCGGATAGTTGCAATTCAATGCTTCTTTTTTAATTCTTTTCGTAAATTTTGATACAGGGGAAAAGTTTCAGACTGAAAGTAGGCGCGCGAGTCCCACAAGAAAAGCAGGACTTGTGGTCTCAAGTATCTGCATTAGTCCCGAAAAAACCCCACCAAGACACCAGTCTTAGATATGACCATATATGGTGTGATGACGTTAAACTCCGAACATATAGACAAATAACCTTGGGTTAATGAAGCGTTACCCTTCATACAAATGTTATCTATTACACTTCTGTCAAAATCTTCACAACGTACGAGATCGCTTAATTGTAATATATTAATTGGTAATACCCTAATCAGCATTTTATTTATCTTTTTATTTTTATTTTGCGATGCTGTAGGGAAATGGAGGAAGACAGAAGCGGAGATATTTAGAGATATAGCGTTGACTAAAGGCGTCCCAGAAGAACGCATACTGCTGGAATTACAAGCCACAAACACGGGAGAAAACGTTGCATTTTCATACGATGTGCTGGAGGCGAAAAACCTATTAGAAAACCTCAAGAGTATCATTTTAGTCCAAATGCCCCACATGGAAAGACGTGTGTATGCTACCTTTATGAAACAGTGGACAGGAGATCCGACGAAACTTGACGTCACGGTGACGTCACCACCGATACCATTACGTAAATACCCGAACCCTGACGTCGGGTCGCTTAAAGCTGTGATAACAGTGATGATGGGATGTATGTACAGGTTAAAAGTTTACCCGGAAACAGGGTTTCAAATTTACCAACATATACCAGATGTTGTGTGGGACAGTTACCTTAGTCTTCTCCGGTCAGGCAAATACAACGGACACATTCCCCTATGACCGGTCTCCGGTCAGGCAAATACAACGGACACATTCCCTTATGACCGGTCTCCGGTCAGGCAACTACAACGGACACATTCCCCTATGACCGGTCTCCGGTCAGGCAACTACAACGGACACATTCCCCTATGACCGATCTCCGGTCAGGCAAATACGACGGACACATTCCCCTATGACCGGTCTCCGGTCAGGCAACTACAACGGACACATTCCCCTATGACCGGAACAAAGACAGTAACCATAACCTGTTGACGTGATGTAATATCACGAGGCAAATAATGGGGGCAGTGCAAATGTGTCCCGGTGATGCAAACATTTTTTCTTTTAAATACAGAAGACGCTGGAAAATACTGGGATATAAACCGATGCTGCAAGACAAATACAACGAACACGTATCCCGGGCGACGACGCGGGAAAGATACCACGGAGATGTATCACGGGCGATGACGCGGGAAAGATACCATGGAGATGTATCACGGGCGGTGAGACGGGAAAGATACCACGGAGATGTATCCCGGGCGGTGGCGCGGGAAAGATACCACGGAGATGTATCCGGGGCGGTGACGCGGGAAAGATACCGTGGAGATGTATCCCGTGCGGTGACGCGGGAAAGATGCCGCGGAGATGTATCCCGGGCGGTGACGCGGGAAAGATGCCGCGAAGACGTATCCTAAGAATAACGTTGAAACGAATACACGTTGGAAACTGAGACGTCATGGACACGCGACAAAACTATTGCGGAAATAAATGTTCTTTGATGGAGGGTGATGGATGATATATTTAGGTAACTCTTAAAACAACGGTTGTCATGGAACCAAAACTGTCCATTGAAAAATAAATTAATGATATAACTTGACTGTCGGTGTTTAGTCTTTTGTTGTTGCTGTCTTTTCTAGTATCTTTACAATCGTCTTCAACGTGATTTAGTTCACGCCATGCTGATCCATCATATCATAAATATTATATAATTATAATAATTCGGGGTTCTTATATACCGCTTTATCATAACCTAGATCGTAGGTCGTCTCAAAGCGGTTCACAAATTATTATCCGTGGTTATAGGGCCTTTGCAACCAGCCAATACCTTTCTCAACTCCCTGGGGAGCATACAGCCGGAGCTGCCATTTCGGCGATCACAGCTAGCACAATAAGGAACTCACAAACGTAACTATAATCATTTAAGTACATAGTATTTGTCAAATGACCCAATAAATGTGAACATGAGTTTTAAAACGCAGTTTATTTAGTAATAATTATATTCATTCATCGTGGTGGATCCAAGTATACATTACCGAAGCAACTTTATATTTCACTTGCGATGTACTTTTCAAATGAAAGTTGTGTCTCCTAAAATGACTGGTTTGACTGCCTTTCCTACATAGCGTATACGCCGAGTACACGTGTAAATATGTATGTGTATTTATGTGTATTAAAGTGCGAGAAGTATCCGTATTTCCATCATGTGGTATACTTGTAAAAACATTTTAATTGGGGCAAGCATGTGACATCGTTATTCCCTTGAGAGGACCGTACCATGCACCATAATATCATTTTAAGTAAAGCATGCATGCAATGCGTGATCATGTGTTCTTGAGCGGAGAAGCGTGATGTATGGTCGTAGCATCATATCCCTAAAGCGTGTGTGCTGAGTATGATATCCTTTAAAGGGACTTCACCCAAAAAATAAAAACAAATGGAATTATCCTCGAAAATAACAGAAAATAATCTTTAATATATATCCCTGGGAAAAAAACGAAACTTCAGATGGAATACCACAGGGACCTGAACATTTGTTACAGCTGTATTTGGACCTAAACTAAGGTGGTTAGAGTAATTTTACACATTTAAGGGGTTTAGATCAACTTCTGGTAAGAATACCACCCCGATGGACATATATGTGAGAAGCTACTTTACCGATCTGCTAAGGAAGATGACTTACGTTAGGTTCAATTTAGATGAACTTTATGCGGACAAACAACTAAGTGCATATACACATTTTTTTCAATGTAATATAAGAGTAGGAGTTCTGTAGCGTAAATGATGTTTCCTCTAAAGTTTCCGGAATCTCCGGTGATTAATTGAAGCATGATCGAAAGTATAGATATGCACTTGGACGAAGTTGACAAGACGGCTGTATTGTGTGCAGGTGCGCAGACAAGTAGAACGGACGGTGGACAGTAAGTGACTTAAGACATGTTTGGTAATGCCACCGTTACAGACGAGGAGACGGACTCCGCCCTAACGCTATGGGATTACATGAACTTACACCACGATGTCAAAAAGGTAAGAGAGACAAAATTTAAAAAGATGACGTCAGCAAGAACATGCTCGAGGCCGTTTTGCTTCAGATATTGATTGTAACCTCGGATGTTCACAGTTGCTCTTATCCGCGAAGCACCTCTGCCTTGGTTACCTAAGCAAATAGAAACAAAAATACCAGAAACATGAGGTTCATAATATTATATATTCACCTTAACAAAAGTCCACAATTGATATAATAAAGGACATCGGGGTTCTGGTATTTTCGAATTTATTTGCCTATAACATCTATGCAACGACGTGTAAAGCAACCGGATGTGTAATGATATGCGGAGAAATATCAGTCGGTCTCATTACAAATCATCTACGTCTTCTTATTGGAAAAGGAGATGGACGATACTTATACTGACAAAGCAACAGAAGAAAACTCGACAAGCTAGGTGTAAAATGTTTTCCACAAATCTCCCCTGAACTAAATATGCACATACAATATATTTGAATCTTTTTCTATGCTTGCCTAGTGTAACCTGGTCAGCGTGGACACTGATGTTTGTTTACAGTGTAACCTGGTTAGTGTGGACACTGATATCTGTGTACAGTGTAACCTGGTTTGTGTAGACACGGATGTCTGTACAGTGTAACCTGGTTAGTGTGGACACTGGTTTCTATATGTGGTATTAACTGGTTAGTGAGAACACTGATGTCTATGTATAGTGTAACCTGGTTAGTGTGGACACTGATATCTGTATGTGGTATTAACTGGTTAGTGTGGACACTGATGTCTGTGTACAGTATAACATGGTTAGTGAGAACACTGATGTCTATGTACAGTGTAACCTGGTTAGTGTGGTCACTGACGTACAGTGTAACCTTGTAAGTGTGGACACTTATGTCTGTGTACAGTATAGCATGGTTAGTGAGAACACTAATGTCAGTGTATAGTATAACCTGGCTAGTGTGGATACTAATGTATTTACAGTGTAACCTGGGTAGTGGTATTTGCGTGTTGTGTAACCTGGGTAGTGGTATTTGCGTGTTGTGTAACCTGGGTAGTGGTATTTGCGTGTTGTGTAACCTGGGTAGTGTTGACACTGATGTCTGTGTACAGAGTACAGTGTAACATGGTAAGTGTGGACACTGGTTTCTGTATGTAGTGTATCCTGGTTAGTATGGACACAGATGGCTGTGTACACTATAACCTGGTTAGCGAGAACACTGATGTCTATGTATAGTGTAACCTGGTTAGTATGGACACTGATGTCTTTGTACATTGTAAACTGGTTAATGTAGACACTGACGTATGTACAGTGCAACCTAGTAAGTGAAGACACTGATGTCTGTACAGTGTACCTGGTTAGTGGTGTATGTGTACAGTGTAACCAGGTTATTGTGGACACTGATGTCTCTGTCCAGTGTAACCTGGTTAGTGTAGACACTGATTTCTGTGCAGTGTAACCTGGTTAGTGTTAACACTAGTGTCTGTACAGTGCAACCTAGTTAGTATGGACACTGTTGTCTTTGTACAGTTTAACCTAGTTAGTGTAGTGATGTCTGTGTACAGTATAACATGGATAGTGAGAACACTGATGGCAGTGTATAGTATAACCTGGCTAGTGTGGATACTAATGTATTTACAGTGTAACCTGGGTAGTGTGGACACTGGTTTCTGTATGTAGTGTATCCTGGTTAGTATGGACACTGATGTCTTTGTGCAGTGTTACCTGGTTCGCGTTGACACTAGTGTATGCACAGTGTAACCTTGTTGGTGTGGACCCTGGTGTCTGAGTACTGTGTAACCTGGTTTGTGTTGAGTGGTTTCCGTATTCAGTGTAACCTGGTGAGGGTGAACACTGATGTCTGTAAACAGTGTAACCTGGTGAGTGTGGACACTGATATCTGTATGTGGTATTAACTGGTTAGTGAGATCACTGATGTCTATGTATAGTGTAACCTGGTTAGTATGGATACTGATGTCTGTGTACTGTGTAACATGGTTAAGAAGAACACTGATGTCTGTGTATAGAGTAACCTGGTTAGTGTTGAGTGGTTTCCGTATTCAGTGTAACCTGGTGAGTGTGAACAGTGATGTCTGTATACAGTAGAATCTGGTTAGTGAGAACACTGATGTCAGTGTATAGTATAACCTGGTTAGTGTGGATACTAATGTATTTACAGTGTAACCTGGTTAGTGGTATTTGCGTACTGTGTAACCTGGTTATTGTTGACACTGATGTCTTTGTACAGTGTTACCTGGTTCGCGTTGACACTAGTGTATGCACAGTGTAACCTTGTTGGTGTGGACACTGGTGTCTGAGTACTGTGTAACCTGGTTAGTGTGGTCACTGACGTACAGTGTAACCTTGTAAGTGTGGACACTTATGTCTGTGTACAGTATAACCTGGTTAGCAAGAACACTGATGTCTGTATACAGTGTAACCTGGTGAGTGTGAACACTGATGTCTGTATACAGTAGAATCTGGTTAGTGAGAACACTTATGTCTCTGTACTGTGTAACCTGGTTAGTATGGACACTGATGTCTGTGTACTGTGTAACATGGTTAATAAGAACACTGATGTCTCTGTACATTGTAAACTGGTTAATGTAGACACTGATGATGGAACAGTGTAACCTAGTTAGTGTAGACACTGATGTCTCTGTACAGTGTAACCTGGTTAGTTTAGACAATGCTGCCTGTACAGTGTAACCTGGTTAGTGGTTGACACTGATGTCTGTGTATAGAGTAACCTGGTTAGTGTTAACACTAGTGTCTGTACAGTGCAACCTAGTTAGTATGGACACTGTTGTCTTTGTACAGTTTAACCTAGTTAGTGTAGACACTGTTGTCTGTACAATGTAACCTGGTTAGAGTTGACACTGGTGTGTGTATACTGTGTAACCTGGTTAGTGTTGAGTGGTTTCCGTATTCAGTGTAACCTGGTGAGTGTGGACACTGCTGGTTGTACACAGTAGAATCTGGTTAGTGAGAACACTGATGTCTGTGTACAGTGTAGCCTGTTTATTGTGGACACTGATGTCTGTGTACAGTGTACAGTGTAACATGGTAAGTGTGGACACTGTTTTCTGTGTACAGTGCAACAATTAGTGTAAATATGTACAGTGCAACCTAGTAAGTGAGAACACTGATGTCTATGTACAGTGTAACCTGGTTAGTGTAGACACTGATGTCTGTGCAGTGTAACCTGGTTAGTGTGGACACTGGTTTCTGTATGTAGTGTAACCTGGTTAGTATGGACACAGATGTCTGTGTACACTATAACCTGGTTAGTGAGAACACTGATGTCAGTGTATAGTATAACCTGGTTAGTGTGGACACTAATGTATTTACAGTGTAACCTGGTTAGTGGTATTTGCGTACTGTGTAACCTGGTTATTGTTGACACTGATGTCTTTGTACAGTGTTACCTGGTTAGCGTTGACACTAGTGTATGCACAGTGTAACCTTGTTGGTGTGGACACTGGTGTCTGAGTACTGTGTAACCTGGTTAGTGTGGTCACTGACGTACAGTGTAACCTTGTAAGTGTGGACACTTATGTCTGTGTACAGTATAACCTGGTTAGCAAGAACACTGATGTCTGTATACAGTGTAACCTGGTGAGTGTGAACACTGATGTCTGTATACAGTAGAATCTGGTTAGTGAGAACACTTATGTCTCTGTACTGTGTAACCTGGTTAGTATGGACACTGATGTCTGTGTACTGTGTAACATGGTTAATAAGAACACTGATGTCTCTGTACATTGTAAACTGGTTAATGTAGACACTGATGATGGAACAGTGTAACCTAGTTAGTGTAGACACTGATGTCTCTGTACAGTGTAACCTGGTTAGTTTAGACAATGCTGCCTGTACAGTGTAACCTGGTTAGTGGTTGACACTGATGTCTGTGTATAGAGTAACCTGGTTAGTGTTAACACTAGTGTCTGTACAGTGCAACCTAGTTAGTATGGACACTGTTGTCTTTGTACAGTTTAACCTAGTTAGTGTAGACACTGTTGTCTGTACAATGTAACCTGGTTAGAGTTGACACTGGTGTGTGTATACTGTGTAACCTGGTTAGTGTTGAGTGGTTTCCGTATTCAGTGTAACCTGGTGAGTGTGGACACTGCTGGTTGTACACAGTAGAATCTGGTTAGTGAGAACACTGATGTCTGTGTACAGTGTAGCCTGTTTATTGTGGACACTGATGTCTGTGTACAGTGTACAGTGTAACATGGTAAGTGTGGACACTGTTTTCTGTGTACAGTGCAACAATTAGTGTAAATATGTACAGTGCAACCTAGTAAGTGAAGACACTGATTTCTGTACAGTGTACCTGGTTAGTGGTGTATGTGTACAGTGTAACCAGGTTAGTGTGGACACTGATGTCTCTGTACAGTGTAACCTGGTTAGTGTTGACAATGCTGCATGTACAGTGTAACCTGGTTAGTGGTGTCTGTGTACATTGTAACCTGGTTAGTTGTGGACACTGATGTCTGTATATTGAATAACCTAGTTAGTGTTGACACTGGTGTCTGTGCACTGTGTAACTTGGTTAGTGTTGACACTCGTGTCTGTACAGTGTAACTTGGTTAGTGTAGACACTGATGTCTGTACAGTGTAACCTGGTTAGTGGTATCTGTGTACAGTGTAACCAGGTTAGTGTGGACACTGATGTCTCTGTACAGTGTAACGTGGTTAGTTTAGACAATGTTGCCTGTACAGTGTAACCTGGTTAGTGGTGTCTGTGCATTGTGTAACCTGGTTAGTGTTGGCACTGATGTCTGTACAGTGTAACATGGTTTTTGCGGACACTGATGTCTGTGTAGTGTAACCAGGTTATTGTTGACACTGATGTCTGTGTACAGTGGAACCTGGTTAGTATGGAAACTAGTGTCTGTGTACTGTGCAACCTGATTAGTGTGGACAATGGTGTCTTTATGCAGTGTAACTTGGTTAGTGTGGGCATTCATGTCTGTTTACAGTGTAACTTGGTTAGCATGGACACTGGTGTATGTGTACAGCATAACCTGGTTAGTGAGAACACTGATGTCTCTGCATAGTTTAACTTGGTAAGTGTTGACACTGATGTCTGTGTACTGTGTAACACGGTTAGTGTGGACACTGATGTCTGTGTATAGAGTTACCTGGTTAGTGTGGACACTGGTGTCTTTATATATAGATGTACCCGGCAACAAGTGGTGTTTAGTGAGTCCGTTAGTAAATTGTATGAAAACATGCGATTTACCAAGTGTCTTTTACAATTTGAAAATTAATTAATGAGAGTTAGATAAACAGTTTGGGGACCCTTTTTCTCCCACAACGTTCATACATTTTTTTGGAAAATCATATTCTCTTGGGAATACATAATTCCTTTTCCAATCGGGGAAACAATTATCAAGAACTATAATATGTCACAATGGAAGATGACTTCGCAAAGCATTGTTACTCAACGTTACAATTAGAAGATTGACCACTAACGTCCAGTGTATTACCAACTCCTAGCAGGCTCATCCTACGACTGGGGAGTGAGGAAACCTATAGTGGCTTTGGGAGAAATTTGAGTCTATTAAGCCTTGAAGACCTAAGTGTCTGTATACAGTGGAACATGGTTTATTTTGACACTGTTGTATGTATTATCAAATAGAACATTCTCCTACCAAACTGTATGATGTAATAAATCTTGGCTTGAAGGGTAACATTCTTGCTTGCCTACCCTGTGGCTTGCTTCAAACCAATGTTCAGACATTTTAGAATCTCACCCTAAGGGTTGAGCTTAATACTGGCATACTCTCAATGAAGGGTTACATTCTTGCTTGCCTACCCTGTGGCTTGCTTCAAACTAATGTTCAGACATTTAAGAATATTACCCATTAATGGTTGAGATTTTTACTGGCATACCCTCAATGTAGAGGTTAATTGCATAAAATTAACAAGAGGCCCAGGACCTACATCACTCACCTGGTAATAATCTCACACTTGTAACCTTAACAAGAGGCCAAATGGGCCTGCATCACTCACCTGGTATTAATCTCACACTCGAGATCTTAATAGTGGACTAAATAACAGCTACAGGCAGAATATCAGTGTTTGATTCATAAGAACCTATTAAAAGATTTAAACATATGATGCCTATGACCTTGAATATTGCACAAGAACATTAGGTTGAAAGTGGGAAAAGTTCATTCATTTGAACAAACTTGGTAGCCCTTCATCCCAGCATGCTACAGGCCCAATTTCAGTACCCTTGGCCTTTTGGTTATTGAGAAGAAGTTGTTTGAAGATTTTACGACATTTGATCCCTTTGACCTTGAAAGTTGGTCAAGGTCATTCATTCTAACAAACTTGGTAGCCCTTCATCCCAGCATGCTTCAGGCCAAATATCAGTACTCTTGGCCTTTTGGTTATTGAGCAAAAGTTGTTTGAAGATTTTAAGACATTTGACCCCTGTGACCTTGAGAGTGGGTCAAGGTCATTCAATCGAACAAAATTGGTAGCCCTCATCCCAGCATGTTAGAGGCCCAATATCAGTACCCTAGGCCTTTTGATTATTGAGAAGTCGTTTGAAGATTTTACAACATTTGACCCCTGTGACCTTGGAAGTGCGTCAACATAGTTCATTTGAATAAACTTGGTAGCCTTTCATTCCAGCAGGCTACAGGCCCAATATCAGTACCCTGGGCCTTTGGTTATTGAGAAGAAGTTGTTTGAAGATTTTAAGATATTTGACCCCTGTGACCTTGGAAGTGGGTCAAGGTCATTCATTTGAGCAAACTTGGTAGCCCTTTATCCCAGCATGCTACAGGCCCAATATCAGTACCCTAGGCCTTTTGGTTATTGAGAAGAAGTTCTTTGAAGATTTTAAGACATTTGACCCCTGTGACCTTGAAAGTGAGTCAAGGTCATTCATTTGAACAAATTTGGTAGCCCTTTATCCCAGCATGCTACTGGCCAAATATCATCAGCATGGGCCTCTTGGTTATTGAGAAGAAGTTGTTTAAAGTAAAAAGTTGACGCCGGACGGACGACGGATGCCGCACCATGCCATAAGCTCACTTGGTCCTCGGGCCAGGTGAGCTAAAATAAAGCTACAGGCAAAATATCAGCATTTTAAAACATTTGACCCTTGTGACCTTGAAAGTCTCACAAGGTCATTACGTTGAACACACTTTATAGCCCTTCATCTCAGCATGCAACTTGCAAAATATCACCACTCCAGAGCTTTTGTTTATTTAGATAAGGTCATATAAATGTTTATACATATTTAACTAAATGCGACATTGGAAGTGGGTCAAGGTCATTCAAAATGAAAAAGCTTGATAGCCCTTCATCCAAACATGCTACTGACCAATATTCAGAAGTTGTTAAAATATTTTAAACAATGTCAAGGTCTTTCACTTTAACAAAGTTGGTAGCCCTTCATCTAAGCATGCTAATGATCAAATATCAACATCCTGAGCCTCGTGGTTATTCTGAAGAAGTTGTTTAAAAGTATTTTTATGCATATTTGACCTCTGTGACCTTGAATATAAGTCAAGGTCATTCATTTGAACAAACCTGGTAGCCCTTCATCCCAGCATGCTCCTGATCAAATATCAACATCCTGGTCCTTTTGGTTATTCAGAAGAATTTGTTTAAAGTGTTGAGCATTTTTGACCCATGTGACCATGAATATGGGTGAATGTCATTTATTAGAACAAACTTGGTAGCCCTTCATCCCAGTTTGCTTCTGGCCAAATATTCTCACCCTAGGTCTTGTGGTTACTAAGTAGGAGTTGTTTAAAGTAAAATATTGACGCCGGACGGACAACAGACGCAGCGACACGGCACAAGCTTACCCTTCGGGCCAGGTGAGCTAAAATTGAATAGGTAAAACAGGAGACATTTTAGTTAAAGGTGGGAAAGGAGAACTTCATTGATTGTTTTTTTGACTTCCCAGATGCCTTTTCATTTCAGAGTGACATCATCCTAGTGCTGGGTAACCACGATACCAGGACTGCCGAGTATGCTGCCAAATTATTTCTGGGCGGCTATGCAGACTGGCTGATGTTCTCGGGCGACAAGGGAGTACTCACAATAGGTAATTGTTCAGATTTGATAAGTGACAGAATCTTGTCTGTATGACCTAATGGCTTCTACAAAGTATGCTACAAGATACTCTCCAGGTTGGTTGTTTGTGTTTGTTTCCGACATGTTCACAACATTAAGCGTCATATACAAATTTGGTGCCTGGGGAGAAAGACATCATCTAATGGATAAATGAACTACTTAAAGCGGATGTAAAACCACTCAAACAAATAAATAGAGAAAGACAGAAGTATGCAAGTGGCACAATAGTGGGTAGCAGATCAGGTTTTGTGCTGTAAGCAGAAGACACTGAAGACATTACTTGTCTCCTTTAGGAACATTCAGTGGGATACAGTGGGATACAGTGGGACACAGTGAGATACAGTGAGATACAGTGAGGTACAGTGGGATCCAGTGGGATACAGTGAGATACAGTGAGGTACAGTGGGATCCAGTGGGACACAGTGAGATACAGTGGGATACAGTGGGATACAGTGAGGTACAGTGGGATCCAGTGAGATACAGTGGGATACAGTGAGATACAGTGAGGTACAGTGGGACACAGTGAGATACAGTGGGATACAGCAGGTCTGTTCTTTCCCCAAATTGGCAGGGATTTACCAGACCGTAATGTGTAGTCTGTGTTAACATTTTTTGATATTATGTTTCTTTGCTTCAAGTACTGTAGTCTCGTTCAACCAGACGCTTGATCATTTGTAATTCAAGAGTCTGGTTGAAGGAGACTGTAAGACAAAGGGTACATTTGTGTATCCAGTTGAAATGGTTGAACCAGTTGAACCAGTTGAACCTGTAAAGAAAACGACAGGCACAGATATGGACCGAGGGTGACCTGAGGAAAATTTGGCACATGTAGATTGAGGGGTCCAGACGTACCTGACCGAAACTAAAATGCTGACTATTGCCAGTTTGCGTTATTTCTTTCTAAAACAATGTCAAGTCACATGTAGTTTTTAAGATACGTTATGTTATTCAGTGGACGGATGAAAGAAGGTCATAATATTCTTGAAAAACTGTTTTTATTCTCCGAAACTGTGCACATTTAGCTCTGCTTATAGAACGGTCCAAGTGCGTTCGTTTATTGTGGAATGTTTCTGCGCCACACGTACAGTTTCAACCGGGATACGCGAATGTAAAAGTATTTAGAACACAAGACCCATTTTTTATTTATTTCTTTTCCAAAAGTGTTCCACACAAATAGGTATGCTAAAATATTAATTTTGTTAATGATAATTTCGACTTTATTGAATTAATTGATGATGCTTTAGAAAAATACACAAGAATGTGTGTATTGATGCCAATGTAAACTGTTAGTGGAGACAACTCTTGTTGTCAGGGGAAACAACTCTTACACAAACCACAATTATGACATTAAGAATTGAGTAATCTGTATTTTCTTTAGTGTTTGTGTTTACCTCCATGAATCATGCAAGCATACAGTAAATTCTTTTAAGAATCAAATCTATCCTATAGTAATTAATGAAATTGTACTAAAATTAAATGTAATTGTTCAACAACATATAGGAGTAAAGATGAAGGTCATAGTTATCAACTAGCTAGCTAGGGTCATTTAAATCAAATATTGTTTTGAAATGAATAATAGACAATAAAAGAGAATTGGAAAACAAAAATGTTTGTAATCTTTGATTAATAATGATAATGAGCCAGTAACCTAGCTGGTAGATATATAGTGAAACCTGTCTTAACCGAACACCACTGGAAATAAATTCAGAAATTCAGAATAGAGAGGTTCCACATAGCACCAGTTCACTATACATAGAACATATATTCACTATCAAATGGTCACTTTTATACTGCTTAAAAGCATTTACCCGAGTAAAAGGTATAACCCAATCATATTTTAACTGGTAACCTGGATTACTAGACATTTAATTAGATAAAATGTTATTCAAAAATGAGGGATGTTTTGAAGCGCAATTTTATCAGATGATGTTTTGAAGCATAATTTTATCAGATTTTTCGATGTTTTCCTTTACAGGTAAGTGGGATAAAACAGAAGCTGAGGTATTCTGTGACGTAGCCTTAAAAATGGGCGTCCCAAGGGAGAAAATCATACTGGAAACCGAGGCAACGAACACAGGAAAAAATGTCTCGTTTTCCTACAAAGTTCTCCAGAAGCTGAACCTTCTCAAGACTTTACATAGCTACATACTTATACAGATGCCTCACATGGAGCGACGTGTTTATGCAACTTTTATGAAACAGTGGCCAGGGGACGCAACCAGTCTGGACGTTACTGTGTCGTCACCGTCCATTCCAATGTTGGAGTACCCTAATGACCATGTAGGCTCGCTACATGACATGGTCACTGTGTTGGTGGGGTCTTTCTACAGGGTCAAGATCTACCCAGATGTAGGTTTTCAGATAGAACAGCACATTCCGGAACAAGCATGGTTGTGTTACGAGAAATTAATCAAAACTGGAAAATATAGCGGACATATGATTTAGAGTTTGTACCATTGTCTGCTTATAAACTGAATCAGAATTAATTTTTAAACTATCAACACATACTAAGCGTTCCTTTTTCTCTCATATTAAAACATGGTCAGAACTATTTGTTTACCTGCAATTCATAACACTCTCTCCTGTCTGATGGATTTATGATTTCCTAAGTTGAGCTAGGTGTTTGCCAAAATTAAGCTACATATCATCAAAAATACAAATGGAGAAGCGTTATGGCAAATAGCCAACATCCGTGAATTTCCGTGACATTTTACATAAACATGTGGGAGGAGTTATGCAAATATATATCTACATTGGTACATAATTTTTTGACCTCATCAACGAAAGTACTTTTTTTGAGGAATAATCATTCTGTGATATATTTCATTGAATCAAATTCATCTAATACTTTGTTAAAATATAACAGATTAATACTAGTGATTGTCAAGGTCTTATAAATAATATAGTTTTTACACGAAATAAACTTTTAAAAATATAGTCAAATTTTCATTGTGACATAATTATAACATTTATAGAACTGTAAAATGTAAACAATCTTCAATGGCATTTATAGTACTGTGTTTGCCAATGTTGTTTGGTATCTGTATTTAAGGATTGGCTTTCTCTTTTATCTGCCAAGTTTATGAGTACTCCAACAGTGTTAGAGGTTTAACACAGTGAGTTATTTTTGACAAGCGCCATGCAACGAGTCGATATAATCATATGCGATAAAAACTAGCCCACCAACGGCCTCTTATGTGAAAGGAGTAGTTTATGAGGTGTTCAGGTGGTGCATTGGATAGCGCACTCACCTTTCACAAAGGCAGCCGGGGTTTGATTCCCGGATCAGATGTGAATAGGTATGGGGTCACCTGCCCAAAGACGTTGGTTTTCTCTGGGTACTGTGGATTCCTCCCACATTCAGACCCTCTGCGCAGTAGCATCTGGGCCAACAAGAGAGATTCATACAAGTTGAAAAATAACTTGTTTCATAATTGATGTAAAAATAAATAAAGTTTTTATTATATGTTTATGAGGTGATAACTACAGTCAAACTTCAGTGCAACTTTAGCAAAAACTGCTAACTATATATAGAATTACTAGATTATTTGTCACATCAATGCCAATGTATTTATATAGTTGAATAACATGCTACTGTTGGCATTATGGTTTCACAATGTAGACACAGGATACCATGTTAGCACTGAATCAATTTTTTTATTAAAAGAAACAAACACATAAAAAATTGTATTAGATTTTATTTATGCCTTCCCTATATATAGCTAGATTACTATTTTCCCTATAATTTAATAGCAACATTGACATATACCCGGTAAGTATTGATTTGCTTTCTGATGGCAATCTTCAGTAATACGAGTGCCCACTCATATTTTCCCCGATTGCCTTTTAAAAGCAACTTAATGCTTTAAATACATTACACATATAAAAGATTTACAAAATCACTTATTTTTGTGAGATAGACAAGCTCACATGCACACATATCAAAGAGTATGTTTTCTCTCCCATTTTGCCTTTTATCTGTTGAAAATGAATGTTGTCTATTTAATCTGTAAATTTGTAAGCTGTAATGACATCATCACATAATGATATTGTGATGTCATCTTATTATGAAATTTGAGTTCAATCAATTATTTTCATTTAATGTCCCAATTACACTGTGAGATATCCGAAATCAATGACTGAGAATAATTGCTAAGTTTGTTTTGAACACAACCAGTAATTAACACCTTATTTTGCAAGCTTTCGATAAAAAAAGTCCTTTTCCTTTGACAAGCAAAGAGTGTAAATGACCAGGGTCTTGACTATAAATCACTAAAAACAGTAAAGTCAGCGGTCGGAAGAATAGAGACATTTTGCCAAATAGCACTCTAATGCTACAGGCAGTCAGGGGGACAGGTAATATGTTTACCCATTCTGCTCCTTGTTGGATGTTGAAATGACTGAGAATGTTTCCACATCATTAACTAGCCAATTAATTGAGTGAATAGTTAAATGCGGAAAATCAATAAATAACTTGTAACACATATTCTGTATGTTTTGTTTGTACACTGTATTTATATATTTGACCCTTTCTTAAATACTGCATACCCGCAAAGTCATCTGCCTTTCCGCAGGTCAACCGGCAGATGACCTCCGTGACATGCACAGATTTTGTTATAAAAGTATTTTGGAATCTCCTGCATTGACAAGGCTTAGCTGATGCTCATCATTGAAAATATTTCAAAATCATCTTTTGAATCTTAAATGATTAAAGTAATCCTAAAAACAAGACATTCTAGTACTTGTAAATTAAAGGAAAATAGGAGTGATATTACTATTGTATTAATTTTGATAACTTTGAAAAGTTTACCTACTGATATGACCTGCAATAAGCAGACTTGACCTACATTTCGGTCACCTATGACCATCATTTCATTGATGTGAACTTAGCAGGTTTGATATATATATGTCTTCGGCTACTGTTTATTGACACACTCCATGCAAAGATGAAGTTACCTCCCTTGTCATTTACCAAGACAGCTCAGGCCTGGCATAGCAAGGCATTTTCAATCATCCAACTATGAACTTCCTCAATACAACACTAATTCTGTTTATGTACCTAGAGTTGACATAACCCCAGGGCAGATGTGCATAGAGAATAATCTTCCATGAGTTGGTTACACTGTACTATGTCCACAAATATGAAAGTTTGTAATAAATATCTACACCTGACCAGACACATTTTTCAAGGGGACATATTCACATTCGCAACATAAACCATGTTTCTTGTAATCATGAAGAGTTTCTCATCTGTTGCCTGTATTCCCAAGATATTGTCCACACTTTCCAGGGATACCAGTTGTTGCTTAGCAACAGCATTGACCTTTTGCCCTGTCTTTCTATTCCTGACTGGGGATGTAATTGGCGTTGGCTGTCGGTATACGTAAACATGCCTCACGCAGTCGCACACTGCCACATACAAACTCCCAGGGGGACACGTGGTATATTTCCGCTGTTGTTTTGAGGCTTGAACATAACCAAACGCATTAAACGTTGATATGTGCTTCCAAGGTGTCATCTGTTCTTTTACAACATTTTCCGGTTGCCATAATAATCCATCGACATCGTGTCTGAGACAAAGAGCCGGCGGCTGGTCTCGACATACTCTGGCATTGAACAACCACTGATGACTTCCCAGATTGGTCTAAAAAATCAAACGTCATCAGATATGACATTTATTCTCTATTTCATATTTTTATGGCTACAATGAAACTGCAAATATTACTATACTGTATACAGAGAAATTTTTGCAGAAGTTTAATATTTTTCGCCTTTTTTGCCCTCGGCAATGAGGGCAAATTTATCGTGAATATTACTGAGGACAAATGTATCATTACAGTGAACAGTAAAGGATAGAATTAACATACTGGAATCAAAAGTGAAGGACAAATTTAACATTGTGCAAAATCGAATTTCATTGGCATAAGGCAAAAAATTTGACTGGGCAAAAGTCTCCCTGCAAACAGTAGTAAATAGTGAATATTACTATACAACATTTATGATTCCAGGTCCTTGTATTGGTTTGACTGAAATTTTCATCAAAGATCCTACATGGAATTGAAAATATTTGTATAGTGATCTGAACATTACTGAATAAAATAATCGATTCCAGATCTTTGTAATGACTGACCGATTCTCATTTCTGTAATGGTCTGGAATGGAAAATCATAAAAGACTGTTAAATGTGTGGTTGTTTAGCTGTGAGACTGTGAGACGTGGTGTTATTTACCTGTAAGACTGTGAGATGTGGTGTTATTTACCTGTGAGATAGTGAGATGTGCTGTTATTTACCTGTGATACAGTGTGATGTGGTATTAGTTACCTGTGAGACAGTGAGATGTGCTGTTATTTACCTGTGAGACTGTGAGATGTGGTGTTAGTTACCTGTAAGACTGCAAGGTGTGCTGTTATTTACCTGTGAGACTGAGATGTTGTGTTAGTTACCTGTAAGACTGTGAGATATGTTGGTATTTACCTGTAAGACTGTGAGATGTGGTGTTAGTTACCTGTGAGACTGTGAGATGTGGTGTAAGTTACCTGTGAGACAGTGAGATGTGCTGTTATTTACCTTTGAGACAGTGAGATGTGGTGTTATTAACCTGTAACACTGTGAGATGTGCTGTTATTTACCTGTGAGAATGAGATGTGCTGTTATTTACCTGAAATACTGTGAGATGTACTGTTATTTACCTGTAAGACTGTGAGATGTGTTGTTATTTACCTGTGAGACTGTGAGATGTGGTGTTAGTTACCTGTGAGACTGAGATGTGGTGTTAGTTACCTGTGAGACTGAGATGTGATGATATTTATCTGTGAGACTGAGATGTGCTGTTATTTACCTGTAAGACTGTGAGATGTGCTGTTAGTTACCTGTAAGACTGTGAGATGTGCTTTTATTTACCTGTAAGACTGTGAGATGTGCTGTTATTTACCTGTATAACTGAGATGTGGTGTTAGTTACCTGCAAGACTGTGTGATGTGGTGTTATTTACCTGTAAGACAGTGATATGTGCTGTTATTTACCTGAAATACTGTGAGATGTGCTGTTATTTACCTATGAGACTGAGATGTGCTGGCATTTACCTGTGAGACTGTGAGATGTGCTGTTATTTCCCTATGAGACTGAGATGTGCTGTTACTTACCTATGAGACTGAGATGTGCTGTTATTTGCCTAGGAGACTGAGATGTGCTGTTATTTACCGATGAGACTGAGATGTGCTGTTACTTACCTATGAGACTGAGATGTGCTGTTATTTAACTATGAGACGGAGATGTGCTGTTATTTACCTGTGAGACTGAGATGTGCTGCTACTTACCTGTGAGACTGAGATGTGCTGTTACTTACCTATGAGACTGAGATGTGCTGTTATTTAACTATGAGACGGAGATGTGCTGTTATTTACCTGTGAGACTGAGATGTGCTGTTACTTCCCTGTGAGACTGAGATGTGCTGTTACTTACCTATGAGACTGAGATGTGCTGTTATTTGCCTGTGAGACTGAGATGTGCTGTTACTTACCTGTGAGACTGAGATGTGCTGTTATTTACCTATGAGACTTAGATGTGCTGTTATTTACCTATGAGACTGAGATTTGCTGGTATTTACCTGTGAGACTGTGAGATGTGATGTTATTTACCTATGAGACTGAGATGTGCTGTTATTTCCCTATGAGACTGAGATGTGCTGTTACTTACCTATGAGACTGAGATGTGCTGTTATTTACCTATGAGACTGTGAGATGTGCTGTTATTTACCTATGAGACTGAGATGTGCTGGTATTTACCTGTGAGACTGTGAGATGTGCTGTTATTTACCTATGAGACTGAGATGTGCTGTTATTTACCTATGAGATTGTGAGATGTGGTGTTCTTTACCTATGAGACAGTGCCAGTGGTGTTCTTTACCTGTGACTCTGTTAGATGTGCTGGTATTTACCTGTGAGACAGTGAGATATGCTGTTGTTTACCTGTGAGACTGTTCGATGAGTGTTGCCGTCGATTCGGTGGAGAAGAGAGCTATCATCAGGGAATGCGTCACAATCCTCCAGCTGTTGAGCATTGTATGGCTGTCCTTCCATCAACTCAGGGGAAGGGTTCTACAACAAGTTCAAATATATTGTAAACTTACATAATATAAACAGGCCTATCAATGGCATTGTATCTGTAGATATGAAATATCTTAAAATTATTGTTTCTTTAGGAGGGTTTTGGCTAATATGAATTAGTATGGAGATAGCCCTACTATATTTTGAAATTTCGGCAGTATTTTGTGATTCTGTCGCAAATTGAGTTTCACTGGCATCTTGGATTTTAACCAATCAATACTGTAACAGTGATATAACTTAATAAATTTGTTCCAAGCCAAATTGGGTGAATAGTGTTTGCATGTTTAAATCCCTAATTTGTTCAGTTTTGGACTTAATGATCCCATTACCATATCGTCCGATGTGAGGTGGGCAAGCCTTTCGTGTATCTGTGCGACGAGTCCTTCATCAACGGTCATCTCTCCTCTCTCATCTCCCTGAACAATGACTGGCCACGCCTCCAACTGTGGCTTACCAAGTGTCAACTCTATTCTGAAAGAAAATACCAGATCAAGATGCAAACAATTCTCAATTTCTAAGCTGATGAATAACGGTACATACAATTTCTGGTTTATACAGGCCGCGTCATGTTGGCCTTGTCTGGGTTTAATATAGGTTATTCACAAAATATTAAAAAAATCTTTGAAAATATTAACTCATTCACCCCCTGAAGACACATTTGATCTCTTCCGATTCAAAGGTTGGAATAGTTCATTATGAAATTTCAGGGGTCAATGAGTTAAAAGGAAATTTCATAAACCATACCTCAGTTCATATAGCTTTGTGAGAAATATCATGATATGACGCAATCACTGTAAAACAAATGTCCAACACACATATTCAGCCCACCTGTTACTATAAATATCATATTCATGAACATTTTGTCTGCTCTATGATTTCCAAAGGAAAGTTCTATATTGACTGTTCTGCAAGGGACATGGTCCAAACATTTAATGGATAACATGCAGTATGTACAGTTTGTAGTAAAAATGGCCATGCAACCAACCACATGTCCAAACTTACAATTTTAGTAAAATGCTGTAAAAAATTGACCCAATGCAACTTCTAAGTGTGATGAGTAGCTTCCTTTTTTTGGTATTGAAGAAAGTCTGTATCAACATTTATTCAGTTCAGTGACTATGATTGCACTTCGAACAAGTAATCTAAACTCAAAATATGGATATAATTCAGGCGAGTGTATATCTGATTAGTATTAAATACTAATTCTTGTTTTAAAGAAAGGTGGGAAGTTCTCCTCAGAAATAATTTATCGAAGCCATAGTTATGCCAAAAACAAAAGTTTCCAAGTATTTAGAGTTTTTTGGCAGAGGGATCCTTAACTCATTCACCCCTGAAGATACATTTGAACTCTTCCAATTCAAAGGTTGGAATAGTTCATTATGAAATTTCAGGGGTGAATGAGTTAAGCTAGGTTTATTTCCACGAGAATACACTGTATGAAATACTATAAAACACTATGTTCTCTCAAGACATACTAGATGTGAAACACCAACCTCTGTCCAATGATGGTCCAAGTGCTCGCATCAACGTCAATTCGGCGATGAAGCTGACCTTTCAGAAGGGCCTTGACATTCTTGATACCAAAGTCAATGTATTCGGATTTAAGTGTCAGATAGATGTCCTCCTTCTTTACTCCCTCGGGGACAGTGAACATGGCACAAATCTCGTCAGAGTCCTGGTGCCAGGTGTATTCTGGGGCAGGTTTACCTGGTGAAAACACATCTGCAGTTAACAAAGTAATTGCTAAAGAAAAAGATTGATAGGGCCAAATGACCCTTGACACGAAAGTGCACCACCTTGGCCTTTGATGGGTTACAGAGATTACTGCATTCCTATATAAAGTGACCATTTGGGTATGATTTGGAATTAATGTTTGTTTTTCAAAAGGTGGGGGTAGGTGTTTGGGGNGTCATGATGCTATTCAATGTTGTGTAATGAGTTAGAAGAAGATTTTTAGCGAAGACAAAAATCTGAAAATAAAGTTTCTCATTTTGCACCCCCTTGACTTTTTAAGGAGAGCAGTGTCAATAAAGGGGGAACATTCACCACACAAATAACAAGTATTTTCAGCTGACTTTTATCTTCAGTTATTAGGGGTGGGGACATGCCAGGTATGCTCTTTTGGATCCTCAAATGATCATTGGTGATTAGATGTTATTCTTTTTTTACTGTCGATAATCAAATAACCAACATCTGTGCATGTAATTTGGAGGCAAAGTGACAAAAATGATGGGGAAAATAAACACAGGCCACTTTTACGCTATGATATACAAACATATGTTGATTATATCTATTCTATCACAGGAAAAATAAAACTGATTGTGCTTTCTAAACACTGAAGGAGACAAGAAAGATCAACCAGTACAATGTAACCTAGATTATCCAATACTGTTATTAGCCTGTTCTTTTACCCATGCCAATATTTGTCAGCTGATAGTACATCATATTAATTTAACCAACAAGTAAACGTCTTGTCAATTTCTTGTTGTTGAGACAATGGACATGCTGTACCAGTTTAATGTGTATTTAAGTGGAAATTTTAAACAATGCACATGCGCACGTGTACCCTCATGCAAAACAAGCCAATATGTCCAAGACAGGTCAAACAGGGCTCACTTGCTTAAACTTACACAATGTCATGTCATGTTCATGTTTAATCGTCCAATAGCACATGAAGTAACGTATAGTTATGACCAATGAAAAGCATCATTATATTACCAACTTGGTAAAATTACAATACAAGATAATGACAGCTGTTCAATGGACAATATAAAAATCAACACTAGTCTTGCCTTGAAGAGAACACGGTTTTAATTCCATTCATCTTACCCACAGTGTTCCACATAATTACTCATGACCATGCTACATAACTGAAAAAAGCCCCTTTATGTAATAGGGATTATTGACATCCAACTGGTAAGAAAATCACACACATATTTATATACATACCATTTTGCCCATTCCCAGGCTCTTGTGCAGCTTCCTCCTGGATTGGTTTTGAGGAGTCATATACAAACTTGAACTCTGCTGCAGCCGATATGATAACAGATGACCCTGTGTGGTCAAACGCAGCATAGTCGTATGGTTTTCGTCCAATCAGCTGGCGTGTCCTCTCTACGCTCCAGGATCTACGGTCAACTAGATAGGAGACAAAGGTCTAAATTAAATTCAAAAATTGTAAAACCTATACCAATGATACCGAACAATTTTGATGACCGACACAATTATTTGAAATATTATAAACATCCACGAAGCAGTTTATGATGAGATAACACTCCGCTTTTTTGTGTTATAGCTCCATTACGTAAAAAATATATTCAAGTCAATCCTTATAATTTAATCTACTATACACAATCCCTGTGAAACTCCACTTTTATTGATGGACTCTTTTCTCTTAGAAATTATTACGCCGCTGTATCAGACAATCAAAAGCAACGTCACAAACGGCGACGTCATTTTTTTATGTTATGGGCCGATAGCATTAATTTTTAAGCCAACGAAAATGCTTGTTACAAGCAAGGTTTAATTATAAGGCATTCTATATTTACTTTTTAGGATTCCCTGTCCCATTGCAAACAAAACACAAGAGAACTTGACTGCAGTTTTTCATACATACAGCAAGTAACTTCAAAAGTTATCCAAAGCTGTCGGTCAGACTTAAAAACGTTCAGGGGGTGGTCATGGCTAGAACCCCTCGACTAGAATGATTTCTAGTTAAATGGGATAAAGTAAGAGGTAATATAAACATGAAGCAAACAATTGTGGCACATTTCGCACTAAATTTGTTGAGTAATAGTATACAAAAACAACCTCGAGAGAACTGGAGAACCGGCCTTTGTCACGACCCCTAGAGATCTGGCCTTTGTCACGAACCCTAGAGACCTGGAGAACCGGCCTTTGTCACGACCTCTAGAGACCTGGCCTTTGTCACGACCAGGGGCCACACCCACCATTTATACAAAATTGTGTCATCTTGACCCAATCATGCTACAGACTAAATTAGGATAAAATCCCTTAATCCCTACTGTAGAAGAAAGATTTTAAAGGTTTGACCTCTATTTCCCCTATTGGGCCTGCCCCTCCGCCACTAGCCGGTCCAAACCCACTGATTATACAAAATTGAGTCCCCTTGGCCCAAGGATGCTCCAGACCAAATTGGGATAAAATTCCTCCATCACTATGGTCCCACCCCTCTGCCCCAAGGAAGGCCACACCCTACGTTCATACGAAATTGAGTCCCCTTTGCCCAAGGATGCTCCAGACTAAATTAAGATGAAATCCCTTTATTACTATGATAAAAGAAGGATTTAAAAGGTTTAATCTCTATTTCCCCTATTGGTCCCTGCTCCTCTGCCCCCAGGAAGGCCACACCCATCGCTTATACAAAATTGAGTCCCCTTGGCCCAAGGATGCTCAAGACCAAATTTAGTTAAAGTCCAGTACAAAAGCATTTTAAAGGAAAAGTTGACGGACAGACAGAAGACGGATGACAGGTGACTGACGCTGCATCATGGCATAAGCTCACTTGCCCTTCAGGCAGGTGAGCTCAAAATAACAGTCAACCTATTGTACGTACTAGGAGAATACACTATAAATACCCAATTGCAATAATTGCAGCTGTTTCTGTTGATAAATGCTTGAACTTGAGAAATAATTACTGTAACACCAGGACCAGGATAATACGTGGTTGTACACCTACAGCAACTTGTATTAGGCATCTCTGCTTCTGAGATTTAAAAATAGTCCTTTTATTATGCGGCTCTGCCCATATGTTACCTGAGGTTAATGTGATCCATTTCAGCATGGTTAGGTATGGAGATCTGTACCTGTCCTTCTGTTCCTCTGTCGATTCCTCGACGTGGACACACAGACATTCCACATAGTGTGTCTCATCCACAGTGTGTGTCACGGCATCCGCCAGTACAAACGGCTCACCGTTATCTATTAGATCTTTTGAAAAGATAATCTGCAAACAATGAAATAATTTGAAAAAATAAAATGATCACATAGCCAGTGATAACTGCCCTTCTCTAATATTTTGGTATACATGTGAACTGCCCCTATTCGTTTACCATTCTTGCCACCATCTACAGAAAATTTCCTAACAATGTTTTGATCCACTAGTCTCTAACATCATATATACCCTCAGTTTTTTGTGTAACAGAGGTCAATATTTTTTTCAATGCCTCCATTATGATTCGAACCCAGGACCTCTGGCTTACTTGTGTTACGCTCTATCAAATGGGCTAAAGAGAAATTCTCTCTAGCAAAGTCGTTAGGAAGCGGCTAGTATTTTACCAGGGTGACATATGTAACAAGTTATCATCTTCCTACAGGAAATTACTCAATTATCTGTGTCCAAAAATCTTATTCTACAGTGAATCACTATTAAATACCTTCCAGTTGCTGGAATCGTCTCCCCTGTTTCCAGTATCAACCAAGTGGAATTTGCCAGCACCATCTGATATGACTGCCATGTCTGGGGAGATAAACTGCAGAACAAGGTTCAGTCGCCTGGGTGTCAGTTTCTGGTTAGTGGCGTCTGGAATCTGTAAGACTTTCCTTCCAGTGTCCAAAGTCATTCCCTGAAAAACAAGGAATCAAAATTGTTTTGGACACCAACTACAGAATCAGCAATAGTAATATCAAATATTCAACCATATTTAAAATGTGGAACAGCTGCAGTGATGCAAGCCTGGCAGTGACAAAAAAAACACCACAACAGAAACCTATCCAGATATTGAACAAAAGTACTGCGGGGCGGAACAAAATACGCCCTTCGAATGCCATATAGCTATACTTTTTTACAATGAAATAAGATCTGCATCATTCTAAGAGTGGTTAGCTGATATGCTATAAAAATTGTAGGAGAAAATCTTAAAGACAAAAAATGAAATACTGAAATGAACAAAAGGCAATAAATTTTGCAAAAATAGTCGAATCAAAATTCTTTTAAGGGAGACACAACTTCATATCATGATTATGAAGTATACCAAGTTTCAAAGAGATCCGTTGAAAAATGTAGGAGGAGATTGCTGGACAAAAATCAAATACTGAAATGAACAAAGGGCAATAACTTTTAGAAAAATTGTCGAATCAAAATTCTTTTTAGGGGGAAACATAACTTCATATCATGATTATAGTGTATACTAAGTTTCAAAGAGATCGGTCGAAAAATGTAGGAGAAGATTACCGGACAAAAATCAAATACTGAAATGAACAAAGGGCAATAACTTTGGAATAATTGTCGAATCAAAATTCTTTTAAGGGAGACACAACTATCATGATTATAATGTATATCAAGTTTCAAAAAGATCAGGCGTAAAAAATTTGGAGGAGGAGATTGCCGGACAAACAAAGTTTACGCCGGACAGACGGACGGATTTCAAGAAGACATCATATGGCTTTCATTTGCTCAGCTGAGAATCTAATCAAGTTGTTTTTTTCCCCTTAAAAATGATAAAAAAATAGGACAAATTTATCAGATAGTAGAAAAGCAAAATAAAATTGAGGTTTTTATTTATAAGGGTCTTACTGTTGAATATAATGAATTAGTGACAAGTTGTAAGCAAAACTGTAATTCATGAATTATTAAATTGATGATATGTCAGAGGTTAAACATTAAATATAGGATATATTCTGTACTCCAGAAACCTTCAATCCTACTGCTAAAAGATTATCACATGACCATTTCCACATCCAGCACATCCTACTCCATATCAGCCCAAGATAAAGGCTAAATTAACACATTAAACACACAGAAAATTTAACAATAAAACACACATAACAGAATAGTATAAATACAGATCATTTGATGGATATGCAGTGTGTACACAAAGTTAAATGCATAAGGCATGTGTGTCAGGCAGATATGGTACGAATGCTTGGCGGATTTGACACATGCAGGGCTGACATGGGTTGGTCTGGAATGTTATCTTTGTACAGCTAGTAGTGTAACACATGCATAACAATCCACGTACATTAAGTACATGCTAATGATGATTATCCAACATCAGCCCAGTATGTTTTAATGATGCATACCATAAATCAAGGAACAGGTGATCATGAATGCCACTTCATACTCACTTAAACTTAAGTTAGTACTTCGTTCCGTCTTACCATTGATGTTGATCTGACAACAGCCCAGTCTGTGTCGATGATATACACACTACATGTATGTTCCGACCACAAATCTAGGAACAGGTGATTATGGACTCCATAGATTTTGGCATGATGAAAGGAAAACTGGTCATCACCGAGACTAACCACTTCAATTGCTGGGGAAAAGAAAGTAGATCTGACTGATGTCATATCACATTTAGTATTTGAAATCAGTGAATTTTAAAAGATGAGTTTCAATGCATCCTCTTCGGTAGGGAGATGCTCCCAAATTGAATTTATGAGTTTACGTCAAGACAGCAAGACGTCTGTCATTTCAGGGGTTTGACGTTATATCAGTGAAATATAGCAGTCTAGATAAAACATATCCAGTTTTTATACTGTACTAGAAAAAGTTGGTGTTTATTTCTCTGTTTCTAGTACCGGAGGTGTTTTTTTAATCTTGAGTGTATATTTCATTGATATAACGTGAAATTACTGTCTTCTCGTCTTTTTCTTTTGTATATGTTTTCAGTAATCAGTTGTCATACAGTTTTCATGCACATTAAAACTATCAGCATCATTTTTGAACACGTGGAGGTTCTACGCTGTTCCAGTCTCTAGCGTAACTTGATTATATACATTTTTTTTCGTATTGAGATGTTGTCACCAAAATAAAACATTACGATATTATCACATCAATCTCACCATTGTCTAACTGTGACTTGTAAAGTGGCAGTTTGTCCAAAGAAAGCTTATAACCGTCAAATTTTGGATCCAACAGCTCTCTGCAGATTTTCAACTCAACTGTGTCAGCCATGATTGTTTTTGTGTTAATAAATTTACAAACTTATTATTTCAACAAATAAACGAAATTTTATATCATAAACAAATGTTCTTAATATGATTTTGTCTTTTTGCAAAAAAACAAAACTTTCTTAAATGTCAATCAGTTTTATTTGTATTAATATTTCAAAGAAACTGATAATATTTTATCAAGAAACCTGCTGTTCGCTCCGACAGAAAAGTTGTAATATTAATGACGAAGTTAAACTTCCGAGTCCGCCGCGTCGGCGCGTCTAATTACCCAATACTACCCAATACCACCCAATACTACCCAATACCACCCAATACTACCCAATACTACCCAATACCACCCAATACTACCCCATACGACCCAGTTATGAACCAAATACTTCTTTATTACTGCGAAATATCACCTTTGTAGACGTTATTTACTTCCATCTGCCATATTTTATCGGGAAATATGCGATTTGGTGCCGAAAACCTCACCGAATTGCCGTGACTATGACCCAATACTACCCCATACCACCCAATACTACCTCATACGATCCAGTTATGAACCCAATACTTCTTTATTACTGTGAAATATCGCATTTCTTGAAGTCATTTACTTCTATATGTCACATCCTATCTGGACATATGCGATTTGGTGCAGAAAACATCACCGAAATGCCGTGACTACGGGTTCGACGATTTACAGGAACGGGCAGGATCGGGCAGAAAACTATTAATTATTATATATACATTGATGAATATATATATTTAATTAGATACATTTAAGTATCATTATCGGGTATAAGATATATTTGATAAAAGAATTGCAATTACATGATACTATATTAATTCTATTCATGTCATAAAATGGTGTTATTAAGATCATATATATAAATTTAGCAGGAAATATTTAGAAATTTTAAATTACTTTTCATAAATGTTAGTTATTCAATTTTGTTAAACATAACAGTAAT